>NC_134094.1:25000-325000 GCF_000715075.1 Nicotiana tabacum
AATTAACTATTCCGGCTAGTGGCCCTCTGCTTAAGGCGGTTGGGTTGGGCATAATGCTGTCATTCGCTCTTGCTGCAGGTCTTGTCCCTACCGAAATGGGATGGTGTGGATAGTCTATTAAAAACAAAAGTGCTTTCAGAGGGGTTCATAATACTTAATAATAAATTAAAGTAAGTTCAGTATCTAAACTTTCAGTCATGCTTTCCCACACTTGTACTCAGGGGTTATAAATAATTAAAGAAAGAAGACATGAATGAGTCCGCTCTCCGTTTTAATCAGGCTGACGAGCTTTTTTCCGCTGGCAGCTATGCCCGGAGAATCCGTAGCTGCTAAGGAAGAGGGTCGAGCCATAACGGATTGATGTGGCGTAGCGGCAACTGGAATCGATCTGAATGAAGCTTCAAGCCTAGTTCTGGGGCTTCTCCTATACCACGCCTATATGGAAGGAAGATTAGGTGGGGAAGGAAAGGGGTCAGCGCCTCGTTCCTTCCTTGCGGAGGAGTTAAAACAGACTATTTAGGCTCCATTGCTTTATATCTTTCTTTTCATTTTCTTTTCTCTTTTATTTAGATAAATAATTCTCACTTATTGTTGAAGAAAAATCAAAGTTGAAGATCACTTTTTTACTATATTCCTGATATAGAAGAAAGAAGCCTTTAGCAACTACTAAGAAAGTAATCTCTTAAGTAAAGGGTACTAATATAACTTTAAAAGGTTCTCTTGGGGTGCTATTAAAAAAGTGATGTGATTCCCGGGTGGGGATCACGAACGAGATATAGCACTAGACGGCCTATTTTGAGCTTGAAAGAACAACTGCTACGCACCTTTACTTAAGTAATATCGTAAGGTTCTCTCTTAGCGCTTTTCTCAGCCTATTCTAATAACCTTTAACTATTCTATTAGTGAAAGTCAAGAAAGTCTACCGGACGTGGGAAAACTGACTTCTAGTGAGGGTTGGCGCCCTAGCCTAAACCTATTAGTCTTGCTAGCTTAACGTCTTGGGAGTGAAGTTCTTCCCGGGCGGGGAGAACGAACGATGTTGATTGGCATAAGGCCCCTAGTCTAATTCTGAAGCATTCCCTCTTCTAAGAACTTCAGTCAAAAGGGAGTGATGTGATTCCCAGGTGGGGAACACGAACGAGATATAGCACAAGAACTTGACTTAAGTAATTTCTTAATAAAGTCTCTTAGCGCCGACCTCATATTAACTCAGTCTGAAATTTCCACTTTCTAATCGATTAATTAGCGATTATCATAGATGGAATGATAGGCGAAAGCTGCTTAGGAGCTAACTTTAAGAAAGTGAACATTAGTATGCTCTAACAACCTTAAGGTATGACTAAACAGGGCGTATTGCACTAACAGAACGACTTCTATGCTTAATCTTAAGCTTTTCTTAAAAAATTTAGTCAATTAGTCTTACTAAGATAAGGGCAACTTTTAGGGATAAGGTATTATGGCAATCTCTGTCATACAAGTAAATTTCAGTTTATTATGTAGATCCTGAACTAAGGTATGATTGCAGGAACGCCATGACCGTTCCTCATGTCGGTGATCAGTCAATGAAGTCATTCTGGATCCCTGACTCGTCTCATTCTGAGCCTTTGGCCTGTTTGACATTGGGTCAAATCTGTCGTCTGGGCATCGTCCCTTCTCTTGATCTACTTCGGTTACAACTCGATAGTGAGTTTTGAGGGTCAAGTAAGGGATTGGGTTGAGAGGAGGGTCACAGTCCTGCTATATACGAAATACTTAATAGCTAACGGCCGTATGGCATCTATCCATCCATGCTGAAGTTTTTGAGACTGAGGGCTTGGATCGAGGTCCTGAAAAGCGTGAAACGCAGTAAGGACATTGATGAAGTATAAGCCCTGGCGAAAGACGAAGGCGGTAAGCGAAGCGAGGACGATAATTCTCTAACCGGGCTCTTAGTGGAAGTCGAAACCCGTGTTCAAGTAAAGGAGATACTGATTCATTAATGAATTTTTACAGGCAAAATGCCGCTGACAATGTGTTGAATTGGCAGGTTACCTGATGAAGAAGCTGGGAAGGTACCAGCTGCCTGCGTGGTGTTAAACCAAAATGCTAAAGAGAGCGAAGGGGAAATCATGAACTACGTTTCATGTAATGTAGTACACTATAAGAGAGTTAGAGTACTGCAGTGGACACAATTCAAAAATAACCTTAAGGAAAGGGCTTATATAAAATAAAGAGAAATTCAAAACAAGTTACATGCTCGTGACCCACAACAACTAATAGGGCCAACATTTTAGAACTACTATTTTTATTTTTGCAACTACATATTTTCCTGGAATAAGAAAGCCTGAAGGTGACTTAACTACTTTTTGTTAATTTTTTCTAGTCTGCCAGGCGACCGAGTGCTCCATGAACAATGAGCGCTTCCTGCTCCGCCCGCAGCGCTTGCTGCCTCTCCTCCAAACCCTCTATGCGCTCTCTGGTAGCGCGAATGCGCGCTTCTTTCCTTGCAGGATCCATTGTTCTAACACTTCTCAAAAGGAAGTTTAGCACTCTACGGTGCTCTTGAATTTCATTTTGCAGTTGCCCCATTTCGGCAGCAATTGCAGAAAGCCTGTTTGCAGTATCCATAGCCATACGTGCTAGTACTCAATTTCTTTGAAAAGAATTTGATGAAGTGAAGACACTTATCGAGCCTCCATTTATAGAGTGGTAGAGTAATCTCGCCATGCGTCAAGAATTGGATGGCAGGCACAATTCTTACTAGTTCTCCGCACAACTTTTGTGCAGTTGAAGACTATCATTGACTGATCCTGAACGGTCATTGACTGATCAGGCGGAATTCAAGTTTTACTGCCATAAAATGCCAAAACATGAGGAACGGTCATGGCGGGGTGGTGACTACGGTTCCTTAGGTCATTTGTGATGTCCCAAAAAAATTTAAGGCGATCCAGAACCAGGGGCCGGGCCCACGCGGAAAGCGTGTGCAGTAGCACACGAAAATGAGTGATTCGGGCAGATTTCCAGTTTTATGACCGTAAAATGCAAAGAAATAGGGAACGGTCTCGGCGGGACTGTGACTACGGTTCCTTAGGTCATTTTTGAGGCCTGAAAAAATTTGAGGCGATCTGGATCTGGGGTGCCGCGCCAATGCGGAAGGCGTGTGCTATAACACAAGAAAATTAGGAAATCGGACACAATTCAAGTTTTATGGCCGTAAAATGCCAAATATTGAGGAATGGTCACAAAAGGGTGGTGACTAGAGTCTTAGGTCATTTTTGACGGCCCGGAAAAATGTAAGGCGATCTAGGACCGGGGGGCCAGGCCCACGCGTAAGGCGTGGACCATAGCACATGAAAATCAATAAATTAGGTAGAATTCCAGTTTTATGGCCGTAAAATGCAAAAAAGAGGAACGGTCATGTCGGGGGAGGTGACTATGGTTCCTTAGGTCATTTTTGATGGCCCAAAAAAAAAATTTAAGGCAATCCAGGACCGAGGGCGGGTCAACGCAGAAGGCTTGTGCTATAGCACACGAAAATCAGGGAATTGGGCGAAATTCAGGTTTTATGGTCGTAAAATGCCAAATAAGAGGAACATAAATGGCGGGGCGGTACCTATGGTTCCTTAGGTCATTTTTGATTGGTCAAAAATATTTGAGGCAATCCGGGTCAAAGGTTCGGGCCCATGCGGAGGGCATGGGCTATAGCACACGAAAATCAGGTAATCGAGCGGAATTCAAGTTTCACGGCCGTAAAACGCCAAACAACGAGGAAGGGTCATGGCAGGGCAGTGAATATGGTTCCTTAGGTCGGTTATGAAGATCCAAAAATATTTGAGGCGATCCGGGCTAGGGGGTCAAGGCCCACGCGGAAGGCGTGGGCCATAGCACAAGAAAATGAGGGAATCAGGCAGAATTCCAATTTAATGGCCGTAAAATGCAAACAAACGAGGAACGGCCATGGAGGGGTAGTGGCTATGGTTCCTTAGGTCATTTTGGATGGCCCAAAAAAATTTAAGGTGATCCGGGTCTGGGGGGCCTAGCCTACGCGGAAGGCATGGGCTATAGCACACGAAAAGCAGGGAATCGGGTGGAATTCAAGATTTATTGTCGTGAAACGCCAAAAAACGAGGAACAGTCACAGTGGGGCGATGACTATGGCTACTTAGGTTGTTTTTGATGGCCCGACAAAAATTGAGGCGATCCGGTTTTGGGGGTCGGTCCCATGCGGAAGGCGTGAGCTACAGCATACGAAAATTAGGGAATCGGGCGGAATTCAAGTTTTATGGCCATAAAATGCCAAACAAATGGAACGGTCACAGTGAGGCGGTGACTATGGTTCCTTAGGTCAATTTTGATGGCCCAAACAAATTTGAGGCGATCCGGGTTCGGGGGTCCGGGCCCACGCAGAAGGCGTGGATTATAGCACACGAAATTAGGGGACCGAGCAGAATTCAAGTTTCACGGCCGTAAAATGCCAAACAACGAAGAAGGGTCATGGAGGGGCAGTGAATATGGTTCGTAATGTCGTTTCTGAAGATCCGAAAAAAAATTTGAGGCGATCCGGGTCGGGGGGCAAGGCCCACGCGGAAGGCGTGGGCCATAGCACACGAAAATGAGGGAATTAGGTAGAATTCAAATTTTATGGCCGTAAAATGCAAATAAACGAGGAACGGTCACGGAGGGGCAGTGGCTATGGTTCCTTAGGTCATTTGTGATGGCCCGAAAAAATTTAAGGCGATCCGGGTCTGGGTGGCCTGGCCTACGCAGAAGGCGTGGGCTATAGCACACGAAAAGCAGGGAATTGGGCGGAATTCCAGTTTTATTGTCGTGAAACGCGAAAAAATGAGGAACGGTCACAGTGGGGTGATGACTATGGTTCCTTAGGTCGGTTCTGAAGATCCGAAAATATTTGAGGCGATCCGGGTCCGGGGGTCAAGGCCCACGCGGAAGGCGTGGGCCATAGCACATGAAAATGAGGGAATCAGGCAGATTCCAATTTAATGGCCGTAAAATGCAAACAAACGAGGAACGGCCATGGAGGGGCAGTGGCTATGGTTCCTTAGGTCATTTTGGATGGCCCGAAAAAATTTAAGGTGATCCGGGTCCGGGGGGCCTAGCCTACTCGGAAGGCGTGGGTTATAGCACACGAAAAGCAGGGAATCGGGTGAAATTCAAGATTTATTGTCGTGAAACGCCAAAAAATGAGGAACGGTCATAGTGGGGCGATAAATATGGTTACTTAGGTTGTTTTTGATGGCCCGACAAAAATTGAGGCGATTCGGTTTCGGGGGTCGGTCCCATGCGGAAGGCGTGAGCTACAGCATACGAAAATTAGGGAATCGGGCGGAATTCAAGTTTTATGGCCATAAAATGCAAAACAAATGGAACGGTCATAGTGAGGCGGTGACTATGGTTCCTTAGGTCAATTTTGATGGCCCGAACAAATTTGAGGCGATCCGGGTTCGGGGGTCCGGGCCCACGCAGAAGGCGTGGATTATAGCACACGAAATTAGGGGACCGAGCGGAATTCAAGTTTCACGGCCGTAAAATGCCAAACAATGAGGAAGGGTCACAGCAGGGCAGTGAATATGGTTCATTATGTTGTTTCTGAAGATCCGAAAAAATTTGAGGCGATCCGGGTTGGGGGCAAGGCCCACGCGGAAGGCATGGGCCATAGCACACGAAAATGAGGGAATTAGGTAGAATTCAAATTTTATGGCCGTAAAACGCAAATAAACGAGGAACGGTCATGGAGGGGCAGTGGCTATGGTTCCTTAGGTCATTTGTGACGGCCCGTAAAAATTTAAGGTGATCCGGGTCCGGGTGGCCTGGCCTATGCAGAAGGCGTGGGCTATAGCACACGAAAAGCAGGGAATCGGGCGGAGTTCCAGTTTTATTGTCGTGAAACGCCAAAAAATGAGGAATGGTCACAGTGGCATGATGACTATGGTTCGTTAGGTTGTTTTTTATGGCCCGACAAAATTTGAGGCGATCCGGTTACGGGGGCCGGGCCCATGCAGAAGGCATTAGCTACAACACACGAAAATCAGGGAATCGGGCGGAATTCAAGTTTTACTACCGTAAAATGCCAAAACATGAGGAACGGTCATGGCGGGGTGGTGACTATGGTTCCTTAAATCATTTGTGATGTCCCGGAAAAATTTAAGGCGATCCAGATCCAGGGGCCGGGCCCAAACGGAAAGCGTGCGCAGTAGCACACGAAAATGAGTAAATCGGGCAGAATTCCAATTTTATGACCGTAAAATGCAAAGAAATAGGGAACGGTCTTGGCGGGACGGTGACTACGGTTCCTTAGGTCATTTTTGAGGCCCGAAGAAATTTGAGGCGATCTGGATCTGGGGTGCCGCGCCAATGCGGAAGGTGTGTGCTATAACACAAGAAAAATAGGAAATCGGACACAATTCAAGTTTTATGGCCGTAAAATGCCAAATATTGAGGAATGGTCACAGAAGGGCAGTGATTAGAGTCTTAGGTCATTTTTTGACTGCCAGAAAAAATTTAAGGCGATCTAGGACCGGGGGGCCAGGCCCACGCGTAAGGCGTGGACCATAGCACATGAAAATCAAGGAATTAGGTAGAATTCCAGTTTTATGGCCGTAAAATGCAAAAAAGAGGAACGGTCACGTCGGGGAGGTGACTATGGTTCCTTAGGTCATTTTTGATGGCCCAAAAATATTTAAGGCGATCCAGGACCGAGGGCGGGTCAACGCGGAAGGCTTGTGCTATAGCACACGAAAATCAGGGAATTGGGAGAAATTCAAGTTTTATGGTCGTAAAATGCAAAATAAGAGGAACATAAATGGCGGGGCAGTGACTATGGTTCCTTAGGTCATTTTTTATTGGTCAAAAATATTTGAGGCACTCCGGGTCAAAGGTTCGGGCCCACGCGGAGGGCATGGGCTATAGCACACGAAAATCAGGGAATCGAGCGGAATTCAAGTTTCATGGCCGTAAAACGCCAAACAACGAGGAAGGGTCATGGAAGGGCAGTGAATATGGTTCCTTAGGTCGGTTCTGAAGATCCAGAAATATTTGAGGCGATCCGGGTCCGGGGGTCAAGGCCCACGCGGAAGGCGTGGGCCATAGCACACGAAAATGAGGGAATCGGGCAGAATTCCAATTTAATGGCCGTAAAATGCAAACAAACGAGGAACGGCCATGGGGGGGCAGTGGCTATGGTTCCTTAGGTCATTTTGGTCGGCCCGAAAAAATTTAAGGTGATCCGGGTCCGGGGGGCCTAGCCTACGCGGAAGGCGTGGGCTATAGCACACGAAAAGCAGGGAAACGGGTGGAATTCAAGATTTATTGTCGTGAAACGCCTAAAAACGAGGAACGGTCACAGTGGGGCGATGACTATGGTTACTTAGGTTGTTTTTGATGGCCCGACAAAAATTGAGGCGATCCGATTTCGGGGGTCGGTCCCATGCGGAAGGCCTGAGCTACAGCATACGAAAATTAGGGAATCGGGCGGAATTCAAGTTTTATGGCCATAAAATGCCAAACAAATGGAACGGTCACAGCGAGGCGGTGACTATGGTTCCTTAGGTCAATTTTGATGGCCCGAACAAATTTGAGGCGATCCGAGTTTGGGGGTCAGGGCCCACGCAGAAGGCGTGGATTATAGCACACGAAATTAGGGGACCGAGCGGAATTCAAGTTTCACGGCCGTAAAATGCCAAACAACGAGGAAGGGTCGCGGCGGGGCAGTGAATATGGTTCGTTATGTCGTTTCTGAAGATCCGAAAAAATTTGAGGCGATCCGGGTCGGGGGGGCAAGGCCCACGCCGAAGGCGTGGGCCATAGCACACGAAAATGAGGGAATTAGGTAGAATTCAAATTTTATGGCCGTAAAACGCAAATAAACAAGGAACGGTCATGGAGGGGCAGTGGATATGGTTCCTTAAGTCATTTGTGATGGCCCGAAAAAATTTAAGGCGATACAGGTCCGGGTGGCCTGGCCTACGCAGAAGGCGTGGGTTATAGCACACGAAAAATAGGGAATTGGGCGGAATTCCAGTTTTATTGTCGTGAAACACCAAAAAACGAGGAACGGTCACAGTGGCATGATGACTATGGTTCGTTAGGTTGTTTTTTATGGCCCGACGAAATTCGAGGCGATCCGGTTACGGGGGCCGGGCCCATGCGGTAGGCATTAGCTACAACACATGAAAATCAGGGAATCGGGCAGAATTCAAGTTTTATAGCCGTAAAATGCCAAAAAAATGGAACGGTCATGGCGGGGTGGTGACTATAGTTACTTAGGTCATTATTGATAGCCTGAACAAATTTGAGGCGATCCGGGTCTGGGGGTCCGGGCCCACGCAGTAGGCGTGGATTATAGCAAACGAAAATTAGGGAATTGGGCGGAATTCCAGTTTTATAGCCGTAAAATGCCAAAATACGAGAAAAAATCATGGCGAGGTGGTGACTATGGTTCCTTAGGTCATTCTTTATGGTCCGAAAAAATTTAAGTCGATCTGGGTCCGGGGGCCTGGCCCACGCGGAAGGCATGAGCGAGAGCACACGAAAATCAGGGAATTAGGCGGAATTCAAGTTTTGCGGCCGTAAAATGCCAAAATGCGAGGAACGGTCATAGCGGGGCAGTGACTACAGTTTCGTAGGTCATTTTTGATGGCTCGGGTGCGGGCCCACGCGGCAGGCGTACGCATTAGCACACGAAAATGAGGGAATCGGGCAAAATTCCAGTTTTAAGACCGTAAAATGGAAAGAAAAGAGGAACGGTCTCGGAGGGATGGTGAGTATGGTTCCTTAGGTAATTTTTGAGGCTCGGAAAAATTTAAGGCGATCCGGGTGTGGGGACCAGGCCAATGCGGAAGGCGTGTGCTATAACACACGAAAATTAGGGAATCGAACACAGTTCCAGTTTTATGGCCGTAAAATACCAAATAATAAGGAATGGTCATGGCAGGGCGGTGACTAGGGTCTTGGGTCATTTTTGACGGCCCAAAAATATTTAAGGCGATCTAGGACCGGGGGCCCACGCGGAAGGTGTGGGCCATAGCACACGATAATCAAGGAATCAGGTAGAATTTATGGTTCCTTAGATCATTTTTGACGGCCCAAAATAATTTAAGGCGATCCAGTCCCGGGGGGCCGGGTCAACATGGAAGGCGTGTGCTATTGCACACGAAAATCAGGGAATCGGGCGAAATTCAAGTTTTATGGCCGTAAAATTCCAAAAAAGAGGAACGGTAATGGCGAGGCGGTGACTATGGTTCCTTAGGTCATTTGTGATGGGTCGAAAATATTTGAGGCTATCCGTGTCCACGGGTAGGGAATCAAGCGAAATTCAAGTTTCACGGTCGTAAAACGCCAAAAAAAGAGAAACGGTCACAGCGAGGCAGTGAATAAGGTTCCTTAGGTCGTTTCTGAAGATCCGAAAAAATATTAGACGATCCGGGTCCAGGGGGCAAGGCCCATGCGGAAGGCATGGGCCATAGCACACGAAAATGAGGGAATCGGGCAGAATTCCAATTTTATGGCCGTAAAATGCACACAAATAAGGAACAGTCACAGCGGGGCAATGGCTATGGTTCCTTAGGTCATTTTAGATGGCTTGAAAAAATTTAAGGTAATCCGGGTCCGAGGGACCTGGCCTACGCGGAAGGCGTTGGCTATAGCATACGAAAAGCAGGAAATCGAGTGGAATTCCAGTTTTATTGTCATGACATGCCAAAAAAGCGAGGAACGGTCATGGTGGGGCAATGACTATTGTTCCTTAGGTTATTTTTGATGGCCCGACAAAATTTGAGGCGATCCGATTTCGGGGGCCGGACCCATGCGGAAGGCGTGAGCTTCAGCTTTAGCACACGAAAATTAAGGAATCGGGCAGAATTCAAGTTTTATGGCCGTAAAATGCCAAAACAATAAAACGGTCATGGTGGGGAGGTGACTACAGTTCCTTAGGTCATTTTTGATGGCCCAAAAAAATATGAGGCGATCTGGATCCAGGAGGTCGGGCCCACACGGAAGGCGTGTGCAGTAGCACACAAAAATGAGGGAATCGGGAAGAATTTCAGTTTTATGACCGTAAAACGGAAAGAAATGAGGAAGGGTCTCGGCAGGACGGTGACTATGGTTCCTTAGGTCATTTTTGAGGCCCGAAAAAATTTGAGGCGATCCGGGTCACACGGAAGGCGTGTGCTATAACACACGAAAATCAGGGAATCGGACACAGTTCCAGTTTTATGGCCGTAAAATACCAAAAAATGAGGAATGGTCACAGCAGGGCGGTGACTAGGTCTTAGGTCATTTTTGACGACCCGATAAAATTTAATACGATCTAGGACCGGGGGGCCTAGCCCACGCGGAAGGCGTGGACCATAACACACGAAAATCAAGGAATCAGGTAGATTTCCAGTGTTATGGCGGTAAAATGCAAAAAAGAGGAACGGTCATGTCGGGGAGGTGACTATAGTTCCTTAGGTCATTTTTTACTGCCTGGAAAAATTTAAGACGATCCAGGCTCGGGGGTCCGGGTCCACGCGGAAGGCATGTGCTATAGCACACGAAAATCAGGGAATCGGGCGAAATTCAAGTTTTGTTGTCGTACAATGCCAAAAAAGAGGAACGGTAGTGGCGGGGTGGTGACTATGGTTCCTTAGGTCATTTTTGATTGGTTGAAAATATTTGAGGCAATCCGGGTCCAGGGGTCGGGCCCACGCGGAAGGCGTGGGCTATAGCACACGAAAATCAGGGAATCGAGCAGAATTCAAGTTTCACTGGCGTAAAATGCCAAATAACGAGTCACGGTTATAGCATGGTACTGATTATGGTTCCTTAGGTCATTTCAGAAGATCCAGAAAAATTTTAGGCGAACCGGGTCCGGGGGGCAAGGCCCACGCGGAAGGCATGGGCCATAGCACATGAAAATGAGGGAATGAGGCAGAATTCTAGTTTTATGGCCGTAAAACACAAACAATCGAAGAACGGTCACGGCGGGGCAGTGACTACGGTTCCTTAGGTCATTTTTGACGGCCCAAAAAAATTTAAGATGATCCGGTTCCGGGGGTCCTGGCCTACGCGGAAGGTGTGGGCTATAGCACACGAAAAATAAGGAATCGGGTGGAATTCCAGTTCTATTGTCGTGTAACGCCAAAAAATGAGGAACAGTCATAGTGGGGCGATGACTATGGTTCCTTAGGTTGTTTTTGATGGCTTGACAAAATTTGAGGCGATCCGGTTTCGGGGGCCGGGCCCATGCGGAAGGCGTGAGGTACAACACACAAAAATCAGAAAATCGGGCGGAATTCAAGTTATATGGCTGTAAAATGCCAAAGAAATGGAACGGTCATGATGGGGCGGTGACAATGGTATCTTCGGTCATTGTTTATGGCCTAAAGAAATATGAGGCGATCCTGGTCCGGGGGTCCGAGCCCACGCAGAAGGCGTGGATTATAGCACACAAAAATTAGGGGATCGAGCGGAATTCTAGTTTTATAGCCGTAAAATGCCAAAATGCGAGAAACGGTCACGACGAGGTGATGACTATGGTTTCTTAGGTCATTATTTATGGTCCCAGAAAATTTAAGTCAATCCGGGTCCGGGGGGCTTGGCCCACGGGGAAGGCGTGAGCTATAACACACGAAAATCAGGGAATCAGGCGGAATTCAAGTTTTACTGCCATAAAATGCCAAAACATGAGGAACGGTCATGGCGGGGTGGTGACTACGGTTCCTTAGGTCATTTGTGATGTCCCAAAAAAATTTAAGGCGATCCAGATCCAGGGGCCGGGCCCACGCGGAAAGCGTGTGCAGTAGCATACGAAAATGAGTGATTCGGGCAGAATTCCAGTTTTATGACCGTAAAATGCAAAGAAATAGGGAACGGTCTCGGCGGGACTGTGACTATGGTTCCTTAGGTCATTTTTGAGGCCTGAAAAAATTTGAGGCGATCTGGATCTGGGGTGCCGCGCCAATGCGGAAGGCGTGTGCTATAACACAAGAAAATTAGGAAATCGGACACAATTCAAGTTTTATGGCCGTAAAATGCCAAATATTGAGGAATGGTCACGGAAGGGTGGTGACTAGAGTCTTAGGTCATTTTTGACGGCCCGAAAAAATTTAAGGCGATCTAGGATCGGGGGGCCAGGCCCACGCGTAAGGCGTGGACAAGAGCACATGAAAATCAATGAATTAGGTAGAATTCCAGTTTTATGGCCGTAAAATGCAAAAAAGAGGAACGGTCACGTCGGGGAGGTGACTATGGTTCCTTAGGTCATTTTTGATGGCCCAAAAATATTTAAGGCGATCCAGGACCGAGGGCGGGTCAACGCAGAAGGCTTGTGCTATAGCACACGAAAATCAGGGAATTGGGCGAAATTCAGGTTTTATGGTCGTAAAATGCCAAATAAGAGGAACATAAATGGCGGGGCGGTGACTATGCTTCCTTAGGTCATTTTTGATTGGTCAAAAATATTTGAGGCAATCCGGGTCAAAGGTTCGGGCCCACGCGGAGGGCATGGGCTATAGCACACGAAAATCAGGGAATCGAGCGGAATTCAAGTTTCACGGCCGTAAAACGCCAAACAAAAAGAAACGGTCATGGAAGGGAGGTGACTATGGTTCCTTAGGTCATTTTATATGGCCCGAACAAATTTGTGGCGATCTGGGTCCGGAGGTCAGGGCCCACGCAGAAGGCGCGGATTATAGCACACGAAAATTAGGGGATTGAGCGGAATTCCAATTTTATAGCCGTAAAATGACAAACACGAGAAATGTTCACGGTGAGGTGGTGACTATGGTTCCTTATGTCATTCTTTATGGTCCGAGAAAATTTAAGTCAATCCGAGTTCGGGGGGCCTGGCTCACGCGGAAGGCGTGAGCTATAGCACACGAAAATCAGGGAATCAGGCGGAATTATAGTTTTATGACTGTAACACGCCAAAACACGAGGAAAGGTCATGGTGGGGTGGTGACTACGGTTCTTAGGTCATTTTTCATGGCCCGGAAAAATTTGAGGCAATCCGAATACAGGGGGCCGGGCCCACGCGGAAGGCGTGCACAATAGCACACGAAAATGAGGGAATCGGGCAGAATTCCAATTTTATGACCGTAAACCGGAAAGAAACGAGGAACGGTCTTAGCGGGATGGTGACTATGGTTCCTTACGTCATTTTTGATGGCTCGAAAAAATGTAAGGCAATCCAGACCCGGGGGGCCGGGTCCACGCGGAAGGCGTGTGCTATAGCACATGAAAATTAGGGAATCAAGCGAAATTCAAGTTTTATGGCCGTAAAATGCCAACAAAGAGGAACAGTAATGGTGGGGCAATGAATATGGTTTCTTAGGTCATTTCTGAACATCCAGAAAAATTTGAGGCGATCCGGGTCCGGGGGGCAAGGTCCACGCAGAAGGCGTGGGCCATAGCACACGAAAATGAGGGAAGCGGGTAGAATTATAGTTTTATGGCCGTAAAACGCAAACAAACGAGGAAAAGTCACGGCGGGGTAGTGGATATGGTTCATTAGGTCATTTTTGATGGCCCGAAAATATTTAAGGTGATCCGAGTCCGGGGGTCCTGGCCTATGCGGAAGAAAAGCAGGGAATCGGGCAGAATTCTAGTTTTATTATCGTGAAACGCCAAAAAACGAAGAACGGTCACAGTGGGGCAATGACTATGGTTTCTTAGGTTGTTTTTTATGGCCCGAAAAAATTTTAGGAGATCCGGTTCCGGGGGTCGGGCCCATGCGCAAGGCATAAGCTAAAGCACACAAAAATCAGGGAATCGGGCGGAATTCAAGTTTTATGGCCGTAAAACGCCAAACAAATGGAACGGTCAAGGCGGGGCGGTGACTATGGTTCCCAAGTCATTTTTTATGGCCCAAACACATTTGAGGCGATCCGGTTCCGGGGGTCCGGCCCACCCAAAAGGCGTGGATTATATCACACGAAAATTACGGGATCGAGCAGAATTCTAGTTTTATAGCCGTAAAAATCCAAAAACGAGAAACGGTCACGGCAAGGTGGTGACTATGGTTCCTTAGGTCATTTTTTATGGTCCAAAAAAATTTAAGTCGATCCGGGTCCGGGGGACTAGCCCACGCGGAAGGCGTGAGTTATAGCACACGTAAATCAAGGAATCAAGCAGAATTAACGTTTTACAGCCGTAAAATGCCAAAATACAAGGAACGGTCATGGCGGGGCAGTGACTACGGTTCCTTAGGTCATTTCTGATGGCCCAAAAAAATTTGAGGCGATCTGAATCCTGAGGGCCGGGCCCACGCGGAAGGCGTTCGTAGTAGCACACGAAAATGAGGGAATCGGGCAGAATTCCAGTTTTATGACCGTAAAATGGAAAGAAACGAGGAACGGTCTCGGCGGGATGGTGACTATGGTTCCGTAGTTAGTTTTTGAGGCCCAAAAAAATTTGAGGAGATCCGGGTGTGGGGGGCTGGGCCAATGCGGAAGGCGTGTGCTATAATACACGAAAATCAAGGAATCAGACACAGTTCCAGTTTTATGGTCGTAAAATGCCAAATAATGAGGAATGGTCATGGCAGGGCGGTGACTAGGGTCTTTGGTCATTTTTAACGTACCGAAAAAATTTAAGGCGATCTAGGACCAAGGACCAGGCCCACGCGTAAGGCGTGGGCCATAGCACACGAAAATCAGAGAATCAGGTAGAATTCTAGTTTTATGACCGTAAAATGCAAAAAAAGGAACGATCACATCGGGGAGGTGACTATGGTTCCTTAGGTCATTTTTGACTGCCTGGAAAAATTTAAGGCGATCCAGGCCCGGGGGGCCGGGTCCACGCGGAAGACGTGTGCTATAGCACATGAACATCAGGGAATCAGGCGAAATTCAAGTTTTATGGTCGTAAAATGCCAAAAAAGAGGAACAGTAATGGAGGGGCGGTGACTATGATTACTTAGGTCAGTTATGGTCGGTCGGAAATATTTAAGGCGATCCGGGTTCAGGGGTCGGGCCCACGCGAAAGGTGTGGGCTATTGCACATGAAAATCAGGGAATCGAGCGGAATTCAAGTTTCACTGCCGTAAAATGCCAAAAATGAGGAACAATCATGGCAGGCAGTGAATATGATTCCTTACATCATTTCTGAAGATCCGAAAAAATTTGAGGTGATCCGGGTCCGGGGGATAAGGCCCACGCGGAAGGCGTGGGCCATAGCACACGAAAATGAGGGAATCAGGAAGAATTCTTGTTTTATGGTCGTAAAATGCATACAAACGAGGAACGGTCATGGAAGGGTAGTGGCTATGGTTCCTTGAGTTATTTTTTATGGCCCGAAAAAATTTAAGGTGATCTGGGTCCGAGAGGCCAGGCCTACGTGGAAGGCGTGGGCTATAGAACACGAAAAGAAGGGAATCGAGTGGAATTCTAGTTTTATTGTCGTGAAATGCCAAAAGACGAGGAACGGTCATAGTGGGGCGATGAGTGTGGTTCCTTAGGTTGTTTTTGATGGCCTGACAATATTTGAGGCGATCCTGTTCTGGGGGCCGGGCCCATGCAGAAGGCGTGAGCTACATCACACAAAAATTAGGGAATCAGGCGAAATTCAAGTTTTATGGCCTTAAAACGCCAAAAAAATGGAAAGGTCATGGAGGGGCTGTGTCTATGGTTCCTAAGGTCATTTTTTATGGCCCGAAAAAATTTGAGATGATTCGGGTCCGGGCCCTCGCAGAAGGCGTGGATTATAGCACACGAAAATTAGGCGATCGAGTGGAATTCAAGTTTTATAGCCGTAAAATGCCAAAACACGAGAAACGGTCATGGAGAAGTGGTGACTATGGTTCCTTAGGTCAATCTTTATGGTCCGAAAAACTTTTAGTCGATCCGGGTCCAGGGGGCCTGTCCCACGTGGAAGGCGTGAGCTATAGCACACAAAAATTAGGGAATCCCGCGAAATTAAAGTTTTACGGCCGTAAAACACCAAAACACGAGAAACGGTCTCACGGTGGGGCGGTGAATACGGTTCCTTATCTCATTTTTGATTTCCTGGAAAGATTTTAGGCGATGCGGATCCAGGGGGTCGGGCCCACGCGGAACGCGTGCGTAGTAGCACACGAAAATGAGGGAATCGGGCAGAATTTCAGTTTTATGACCGTAAAATGGAAAGAAACGAGGAACGATCTCGGCGGGACGGTGACTATGGTTCCTTAGGTCATTTTTTAGGCCCGAAAAAATTTGAGGTGATCCGGATCTGGGGGCCGGGCCAATGCGGAAGGTGTGTGCTATACACAGGAAAATCAGAGAATCGGACACAGTTCCAGTTTTAGGGCCGTAAAATGCCAAATAATGAGGAATGGTCATTTTTGATGGCCCGGAAAAATTTAAGGCAATCTAGGACCGGGGGGCCAGGCCCACGTGGAAGGCGTGGGCTATAGCACACGAAAATCAGGAAATCAGGTAGAATTCCAGTTTTATGGCCGTAAAATGCAAAAAAGAAAAACGGTCACGTGGGGGAGGTGACTATGGTTCCTTAGGTCATTTTTGACGGCACTGAAAAATTTAAGTTGATCCAGGCCCGGGGGGCCAGGTCCACGCGCAAGGCGTGTGCTATAGCACACGCAAATCAGGGAATCGGGCGAAATTCAAGTTTTATGACCGTAAAATACCAAAAAAGAGGAACGGTAATGGCGAGGAACTGACTATGGCTCCTTAGTTCATTTTTGATGGGTCGAAAATGTTTGAGGCAATCCGGGTCCAAGGGTCGAGCCCATGCGTAATGCGTGGGCTATAGCACATGAAAATGAGGGAATCGAGCAGAATTCAAGTTTCACGGCCGTAAAACGTCGAAATTCAAGTTTCACGGCCGTAAAATGCCAAAATACAAGGAACGGTCATGGCAGGGCAGTGAATATGGTTTCTTAGGTCGTTTATGAAGATCCGGAAAAATTTGGGGCGATCCAGGTCCGGGAGGCAAGGCCCACGTGGAAGGCGTGGACCATAGCACACGAAAATGAGAGAATCAGGCAGAATTCCAGTTTTATGGCTGTAAAAAGCAAACAAACGAGGACTGGTCACGGTAGAGCAGTGGCTATTGTTCCTTAGGTCATTTTTGACGGCCCGAAAAATTTTAAGATGATTCGGGACCTGGAGGCCTGGCCTACGCGGAAGGCATGGGCTATAGCACATGAAAAGTAGGGAATTAGGCAAAATTCTAGTTTTATTGTCATGAAACGCCAGAAAATGAGAAACAGTCACGGTGGGGCTATGACTATGGTTCCTTAGGTTATTTTTTATGGCCCGACAAAATTTGAGGCAATCCGGTACCGGGGGCCGGGCCCATGTGGAAGGCGTGAGTTATAGCACACGAAAATCAGGAAATCGGACGAAATTCAAGTTATACGGCCGTAAAACGCCAAAAGAATGGAACGGTCACAGTGGGGCAGTGACTATGGTTCCTTAGGTCATTTGTTATAGCCCGAACAAAGTTGAGGCAATTTGGGTCCGGGCCCACATAGAAGGCATGGATTATAGCACACGCAAATTAGGGGATTGAGCGAAATTCCAGTTTTATAGCCGTAAAATACTAAAAAAATGAGAACCGATCACGGCGAGGTGGTGACTATGGTTCCTTAGGTCATTTTTTATGGTTCGAAAAAATTTAAGTCGATCCGGGTCCGGGGGGCCTGGCCCACGCGGAAGGCGTGAGCTATATCATATGAAAATTAGGAAATCAGGCGGAATTCAAGTTTTACGGCCGTAAAATGCCAAAACATGAGGAACGGTCATGGAGGAGTGGTGAATACGGTTCCTTAGGTTTTTTTGGATGGCTCGAAAAAATTTGAGGCTATCTGGATCCAGGGGGCCGGGCCTACACGAAAGGCGTGCGCAGTAGCACACGAAGAGGAGGGAATCAGGCAGAATTCCAGTTTTATGACTGTAAAATGGAAAGAAACGAGGAACGATCTTGGAGGGATGGTGACTATGGTTCCTTAGGTCATTTTTGAGGCTCGGAAAAATTTCAGGCGATCCGGGTCTGGTGGTCTGGGCCAATGCGGAAGGCGTGTGCTATAACACACGAAAATCAGGGAATCAGACACAGTTCTAGTTTTATCACCGTAAAATGCCAAATAATGAGGAATGGTCATGGCAGGGCGGTGACTAGAGTCTTAGGTCATTTTTGACGGCCCGAAAAAATTTAAGGCGATCTGGGTCCGGAGGGCCAGGCCCACGCCGCTCACGCGGAAGGCTTGGCCTATGACACACGAAAATCAGGGAATCGATCAGAATTCAAGTTTTATGACCGTAAAACGCAAAACAAGTTGGAACGGTCACGGCGGGGCAGTAACTATGGTTCCTTAGGTCATTTGCGACAGACCGAAAAAATTTAAGGTTGTCCGGGTCCGGGGGTAGGGCCCACGCGGAAGGCGTGGGCAATAGCATACGAAAATCATGGAATCAGGCAAAATTCAAATTTTATGGCTGTAAAATGCTGAAAAAGAGGAACGGTCATGGTGGGGTGGTGACTATGGATCCTTAGGACGTTTTTGATAGCCCAAAAACATTTGAGGCGATCCGGGTCCAGGGGTCGGGCCCACGCGGAAGGTGTGGGCTATAGCACATGAAAATCAGGGAACCGGGCGGAATTTAAGTTTTACGGCTGTAAAACGCCAAGAAATGAGGAACGATCATGGAAGGCCGGTGACTATGGTTCCTTAGGTCATTTTGATCGCCCGAAAAAATTGAGGCGATTCGGGTCCGGGGAGCGAGGCCTACGCAGAAGGCGTGGGATGAAGCACACGAAAATGAGGGAATCGTGCAGAATTTCAGTTTTATGGCCGTATAACGCTATAAAACTAGGAACGGTCACGGAGAGGCGATGATATGGTTCATTAGGTCATTTTTGATAGCCCGAAAAAATTTAAGGCGATCCAGGTGTTACATCCCGTATTTTCGTATGTTAAAGTTTTGTCGTAAGTTAATCGACATAAAGTTCGGGAATGAGATTATTTTGAGATTATACTATTTCAAACAAGTGATCAGTAAATTCGTGAAGGTGAGAGGTAAGCATATCGAAGAAAAGGAATTTCGTCCAAGTTTGATATTTTGGGATAAAATACAGCCCGAGCTAAAATACCCAGTATTTATGGACTAGTGTCATACAAGGTACCACATGGCCATGATAGTAAAGTGTATAAAGTGTATTAAAAGTGAGTAGTATTTTATATAATTTGTGATAATTCTTAAATTATGTGGGTAATTAATTAATTATTGGATTAGTGGGGGATTAATAAGTTAATTAAGGTAACTAATTAAATCAAGATCTTGGATAAGCTTAGCCAAAAACGTGGCAGCCAAGAAGCTTTATCTAAATATGACTCTTAAGTCATATACTTGGTGTCACAATTAGGAGATTTTATGGCCAAGTCATCACAAAATGGTGGGGTCCACAAATCTCAAAATAAGAGGTTTTTAATACATCTTCTAAGTGACAAAAAGTTGATATTGCTAAGACAATTGAAACCTCAAAAGATAAGGGCTTTTAATACCTTGATTGCTTAGGAGTTTTCATACGGATAGAAGTGAAGTAATGCATTTGAACTTCTTGATGCGATAAAGCGTGATATTTGCGATTCTAAGGGAATACGGTGCAATCTTTCTCAAGAATATCATACGAAATTTCCCCTACTTCAATCCGCCGTGACGTGTTTTCGCAAAAGACATGTGTTAGAGGGATCGTCAAGAGAATCGGTTTAGGTATGTTAATGATAAATCCTTCCTTCATTTTGGCATGATCTCGTAACTGCACGTGTTTGCTAACGAGGCATAAAGAGAAATTCATACTCCCGAATTTATATAGATTATCGTAGTCTCATAAATTATAGTATTCTCCTTATCGAGACTTCATATTTAATTGAGTATTGTCTTCTTCCAGTCAAGAGGGCAGAGAGCCTATATATACAGTATTACAATATTTTCATTACCATCGAGCTATAATAGATGGGCAGGCCCCTATTGGGAAACCTCTGATCATATGGTAAGTTATATACTGAGCCTACTGTGGCCGAGCGCCTATGAGCAAGCCCAGTTGGCCGAGATACAGAGCCTAGTATGGTCGAGCGCCTATGAGCGAGCCTACTACGACAGAGCAGTTATATATACCGAGCCTTATAAGGCCGAAAAGCTATTTTACTTACTATATTAAGAGAATTGAGTCAGTATCAGCAGGTGAGCATATCTTCAGATTATCTTTGACTCCCGGTTACTTTGAGTTATTATATTATCAGTTCAGTTTCAACTTTCAGTATATTGCCTTACATACTCGGTACATTATTTCGTTCTAACATCCCTTTTCTAGGGGCGTTGCATTTCATGCGTGCAGGTTCAGACAAACAAACGGGTAGACCTCCTCATTAGGTGTTACCCAAGTTCAGCTTGATCGGTAAGCTCTATGCCCTTCGGAGTTGCCGGGTCTAGAGCTTTACGTACATCTTGTGTATATATGTATATATGTTATGAGTAGGTCGGGCCCTTATTCCGACCCCAGTATATCCATCAGTAGAGGCTTGTAGACATGTCCTGTCAGTTAATGCAGTTTGTTGGGCTTGTAAGCCTTTTAGGTATATTTTGTTGGTTTGCCAACTGTAGTAGTTATGATGGCCTTGTCGGCCCAGCTTTATATTGATATTTAGTCAGCATTCGCAATTGTCTTGCAATGTGGCCCATGGGCAAAGTATGACATTATATGTTCAAAATCCCTTAGTCGTAAGTTAGTACGCAAGGATAGGTGAGGCACCGGGTGCCGGTCTCGCCTCCAAGTTCGGGGCGTGACACCGGTTCCGAGGGTCCAGGCCCATGTAGAAGGCGTGGGCTATAGCACATGAAAATCAGGGAATCGGGCAAAATTTTAGTTTTATTACCGTAAAATGCCAAAAACGAGGAACGGTCATGGTGGGGTGATGACTATGGTTCCATAGGTCATTTTGGATGGCCCAAAAATATTTGAGGCGATTTGGTTCCGGGGGGCCGGGTCCTCGCGGAAGGCATGGGCTATAGCACACGAAAATCATGGAATCCGGTGGAATTAAAGTTTTATGGCCGTTAAACACCAAAAAATGAGAAACAGTCATGACGGGGTAATGACTATGGTTCCTTAGGTAATTTTTGATTGCCTAGAAAAATTTGAGGTGATTCGGGTCCGGGGGCTAGGCCCACGCGGAAGGCATGGGCTATAGCACACGAAAATAGGGAATCGTATGGAATTCAAGTTTTACGGACATAAAATGCTAAAATACGAGGAACGATCACGGTGGGGCAGTGACTACGCTTCCTTAGGTCATTTTTTATGCCCCAGAAAAATTTGAGGCAATCCAGGTCCGGGTGGCTGGGCCTACGTGGAAGGCGTGGGCTATAGCACACGAAAATCAGGGAATCGGGCGGAATTCCAGTTTTATGGCCATAAAATGCAAAAAACAAGGAGAGGTGACAGCGGGGCGGTGAATATGGTTCCTTAGGTCATTTTTCATGGACCAAAAAAATTGAGGCGATCCGGATCCACGGGGTCGGGCACATGCGCAAGGCGTGAGTTATAACACATGAAAATCATGGAATCGGTTGGACTTCCTTTTTTATGGCTGTAAAACACCAAAAATTGAGGAACGATCATGACAGGGTGGTGACTAGGGTCTTAGGACATTTTTGACAGCCCGGTAAAATTTAAGGCAATCTGAGTCTGGGGGGCCAGGCCCACACGGAAGGCATGGTCCATAGCATACGAAGATTAGGGAATCAGGTAGAATTCCAGTTTTAGGGCCGTACAATGCAAACAAAATGATGAACGATCATGGAGGGGCAGTGGCTATAGTTCCTTAGGTCAATTTTGACAGCCCAAAAAAATTTAAGGCGATGCGGGTCGGGGGGGCTAGCCTACACGGAAGGCATGGGCTATAGCACACGAAAATCATGGAAGCAGGCAGAATTCTAGTTTTATTGTCGTGAAACGCAAAAGAAAATGAGTAACGATTATGGTGGGGCGATGACTATGGTTCCTAGGTCATTTTTGATGGCCCAAAAAATTTGAGGTGATCCGGATCCAGGGGCCGGGCCCACGCGGAAGGCGTGCGCAGTAGCATGCGAAAATGAGGGAATGAGGCGGAATTCCAGTTTTATAGCCGTAAAACGCAAAAACATGAGGAACGCACAGAGGGGCGGTGACTATGGTTCCTTAGGTCATTTTTGATGGAACGAAAAAATATAAGGCGATCCAGGTCTGAGGGGCCTGGCCCACGCTTAAGGCGTGGGCTATAGCACACGTAAATCAGGGAATCAGGCGTAATTCCAATTTTATTGCCGTAAAACGCCAAAAAATGAGGAACGATCATAGCGGGGAGGTGACTATAGTTCCTTAGGTCATTTTTGATGGCCCAAAAAATTTTGAGGCGATCCGGGTCTGGTGGGTCGGGCCCATGCGGAAGGCGTGGATTATAGCACACGAAAATTAGTGAATCGGGTTGAATTCAAGTTTCACGGCCGTAAAATGCCAAAATATGAGGAAAGGTCATGGCGGGGAGATGATTATGGTTACTTAGGTCATTTTTGATGGCCCGAAAAAATTTGAGGTTATCCGGGTCTCGGGGGCCAGGCCCATGTGGAAGGTGTGAGCTACAACATATGAAAATCAAAGAATCAGACGGAATTCATGTTTTATGGCCGTAAAATGCCAAAAAAACATGGAATAGTCATGACGGGGTGGTTACTATGGTTCCTTAGGTCGTTTTTTATGGCCCGAAAAAAATTGAGGTGATCCGGGTTCGGGGGTCCAGTCCCACGCAGAAGGCGTGGATTATAGGACACTAAAATTAGGGAATAGGGCGGAATTCTAGTTTTATAGCTGTAAAATGAGGATCGGTCATGGAAAGATGGTGACTATGATTCCTTAGGTCATTTTTGATGGCTCGGTAAAATTTGAGGTGATCCGGGTCCGGAGGGTCGGGTCCACGCGGAAGGCATGCACAGTAGCACGCGAAAATGAGGGAATCAGGTAAAATTCCAGTTTCAAGGTCGTAAAACACAAAACAACGAGGAACGATCATGGAGGGATGGTGACTATGGTTCCTTAGGTCATTTTTTATGGTCCGAAAAAATATAAGGCGATCCAGGTTCGAGTGTCCTGGCCCACGCGTAAGGCATGGGCTATACACACGAAAATCAGGGAATCGGGCGAAATTTCAATTTTATTGTCGTTAAATGCCAAAACACGAGGAATGGTCACGGTGGGGAGATGAATATGGTTACTTAGGTCATTTTCGATGACCCAAAAAAATTTGAAGTGATCCGGTTCTGGGGGGCAAGGCCCACACGGAAGCGTGGGCCATAGCACACGAAAATCAGGGAATCAGGTAGAATTCCAGTTTTATGGTCGTAAAACACAAAACAAAAAGAGGAACGGTCATGACGGGGAGGTGACTATGGTTCCTTAGGTAATTTTTGACATCTTGGAAAAATTTAAGGCGATCCGGATCTGGGGGCCTGGGCTCACACGGAAGGAGTGGGCTATAGCATACGAAAATCAGGGAATCGGGTGAAATTCAAGTTTTATGGCCGTAAAATGCAAAAAAACGAGGAACGGTCATAGAGGAGCGGTGACTATGGTTCCTTAGGTCATTTTTTATGGCCCAAAAAAATTTGAGGCGATCCGAGTACGAGGGGTCGGGCCCATGCGAAAGGCGTGGATGATAGCACACAAAAGTCAGGGAATCGTGCAGAATTCCATTTTTATAACCGTAAAATGCCAAAAGATGAGGAACGGTCATGGCAGGGCAGAGACTATGGTTTCTTAGGTCATTTTAGAAGGCCCAAAAAAAATTGAGGTGATCCGTGTCCGGGAGGTCGGGCCCACGCGGAAGGCGTGGGCTATAGCACACGAAAATCAGGGAATCCGGCGAAATTAAAGATATATGGCCGTAATATGCCAAACAATAAGAAACGGTCACTGCGGGGCAGTGACTATGGTTCCTTAGGTCATTTTTTATAGCCCAGAAACATATAAGGCGATCCGGGTCCAGGGGATGGGTCCAAGCAGAAGGCGTAGCACACGAAAATCAGGGAAACTGATGGAATTCAAGTTTTATGGCCGTAAAATGATAAAATATGAGGAACAGTTGCGCTGGGGTGGTGACTATACTTCCTTAGGTAGTTTTTGATGGCCCAGAATAATTTGAGACTATCCGGGTCCGGTGGCTGGGCCCACGTGGAAGGTGTGAGCTATAGCACACGAAAATCAGGGAATAGAGCGGATTCTAGTTTTATGGCCGCAAAACACCAAATGATGAGGAGCGGTCGCAGAGGTGGGTGAATATGGTTCCTTAGGTCGTTTTTCATGGCTCGAAAAAATTTGAGGCGATCCGGGTCCAGGGGGTCGGGCCCATGTGGAAGGTGTGGGCTAACACACAAAAATGAGGAAATCGGTCGGAATTCCGGTTTTATGGCCGTAAAATGCCATAATATGAGGAACGGTCACGGCAGGTCAGTGACTAGGGTATTAGGTCATTTCTGACAACCCAAAAAATTTAAGGCAATCTGGGTCCGAGGCCATAGTGCACGAAAATGAAGGAATCGGGCAAAATTTTAATTTTATGGCCGTAAAAAAGGAACGGTCACGACTGGGAAGTTGATATGGTTCCTTAGGTCATTTTGGATGGCTCAAAAATATTTAAGGGGATTCGGGTTCAGGGGGCTGCGCCCACGCTGAAGGCGTGGGCTATGTCACACGAAAATTAGGGAATCGAGTGGAATTCCAATTTTATTGCCACAAAATGCCAAACAACGAGGAACGGTCATGGAGGGGGTGATAACTTTGGTTCCTTAGGCCGTTTTTGATGGACCGGAAAAATTTGAGGCGATCCAGTTCCTTGGGGTCGGGCCGACGCGGGAGGCGTGCACAATAGCACGCGCAAATCATGGAATCGGGTGGAATTCAAGTTTTATGGCCGTAAAATACCAAAAAATGAGAAACGGACATGGAAGAGAGGTGAGTGTGATTCCTTAGGTTATTTTTGATGGCCTGGAAAAATTTGAGGCGATCAGGGTTCAGGGGCCATGCCCACGCGGAAGGAGTTGACTATAGCACAAGAAAATAAGGGAATCACGCGAATTCTACTTTTATGGCGTAAAACGCCAACAAATGAGGAACAGTCACGGCGAGGTGGTGACTATGGTTCCTTAGATTATTTTTTATGGCCCGCAATAATTTGAGGTGATCCGGGTTTAGTGGCGCCTGGCCCACGCAAAAGGCGAGCGCAATAGCATGCGAAAATTAGGGAATCGGGCGGAATTCAAGTTTTATGGTCGTAAAATGCCAAAATACATGGAACAGTCATGGTGGGGAGGTGAATATGGTTCCTTAGGTCATGTTTGATGGCCTGAAACAATTTAAGGTGATCCAGGTCTAGGGGTTGGGCCCACGTGGAAGGCGTTGATTATAGCACACGAAAATTAGGGAATCAGGCTGAATTCCAGTTTTATAGCCGTAAAATACCAAAACAACGAGGAACGATCACGGCGGGATATTGACTATGGTTCCTTAGGTCATTTTTGATGGCCCAAAAAATTTTGAGGCGATCAGGATCCAGGGGCGGGGCCCACGCGGAACGCGTGGGCTATAACATAAGAAAATCAAGGAATCAGGTGGAATTCAAGTTTTTCGACCGTAAAATGCTAAAATACGATGAACGGTCATGGAGGGGCAGTGACTATGGTTCCTTAGGTCATTTTTGATGGCTTGGAAAAATTGGAAGCGATCCGAGTCCGGCGGGCTGGGCCCACGCAGTAGGCGTGGCTATAGCACATGAAAGTCAGGGAATCGGGCGGAATTTAGGATTTATGGCCGTAAAACACCAAAAAATGAGGAACGGTCATGATAGGGAAGTGACTATGGTTACTTATGTCATTTCCATTGGCCTGGAAAAATTTTAGACGATCTAGCTCTGAGGGGTCGGGCCCACGCGGAAGGGGTGGGCTATGCACATGAAAATCAGGGAATTGGGCGGAATTCATGTTTTACGGCCATAAAATGCCAAAATACGAGAAGCGATCATGACGGGGCGATGACTATGGTTCCTTAGGCCATTTTTGATGTCCCGAAAAAGTTTGAGGCAATCCAGTTCCGGGGGGCCGGGCCAACGCGGACGGCCTGGGCCATAGTGCACGAAAATGAAGGAATCTGGCAAAATTCCAGTTTTATGGCCGTAAAACGCAAACAAGGAACATTCATGGCTGGACGGTTGATATTGTTCCTTAGGAAATTTTTGACGGCCTGAAAAAATTTAAGGCGGTCCGGGTTCGGGGGGTCGCGCCCACGCTAAATGGCGTGGGCTATAGCACACGAAAATTAGGGAATCGGGCATAATTCCAGTTTTATTGCCGTAACACCCCAAAAAATGAGGAACGGTCATGGTGGGGCAATGACTATGGTTCCTTAGGCCATTTTTTGATGGCCCGGAAATAATTGAGGCGATCCGGTTCCTAGGGGCCGAGCCGACGCTGAAACGCATGCGCAAATCAGGGAATCGGGTGGAATTCAAGTTTTATGGCCGTAACACGCGAAACACATGAGGAACGGTCACAGAAGAGCAGTGACTTTGATTCCTTAGGTTATTTTTGGTGGCTTGGAAATATTTGAGGCGATCAGGTTTCGGGGGCCATGCCCACGCATAAGGTGTTGGCTATAGCACAAGAAAATAAGGGAATCGGGCGAATTCTAGTTTTATTGCGTAAAACGCCAAACAATGAGGAACAGTCATGACGAGGTGGTGACTATGGTTCCTTAGATCATTTTTTATGGCCCGGAATAATTTGAGGCGAACCGGGTTTAGGGGGTCGGGCCCACGCAAAAGGCATGTGCAATAGCATGCGAAAATCAGGGAATCAAGCGGAATTCAAGTTTTATGGCCGTAAAACACTAAAAACATGGAACGGTCATGACGTGGTGGTGACTATGGTTCATTAGGTCATTTTTTGATGGCCCGAAATAATTTAAGGTGATCCGGGTCTAGGGGTAGGCCCACGTGGAAGGCGTGCATTATAGCATACGAAAATCAGGGAATCAGGCGGAATTCCAGTTTTATAGTCGTAAAATGCCAAAAAGTGAGGAACGGTTACGGAGGGGTGGTGACTACGGTTCCTTAGGTCATTTTTGACTGCCCAAAAAATTTGAGGCGATCCGGGTACGAGGGGCCGGGCCCACACGAAAGGCGTGGATGATAGCACACAAATATAAGGGAATCAGGTGAAATTCCATTTTTATAATCGTAAAATGCCATAAAACGAGGAACGGTCATGGTGGGGCAGTGACTATGGTTCCTTAGGTCATTTTTGATGGCCCGAAAAAATTTGAGGTGATCCGGGTCCGGGAGGTCGGGCCCACGCGGAAAGTGTGGGTTATAGCACACAAAAATTAGGGAATTCGTTAAAATTAAAGATATATGGCTGTAAAATACCCAAAAATGAGGACTATGGTTCCTTAGGTCATTTGTGATGGCCCAGAAACATTTGAGGAGATCCGGGTCCAGGGGACGGGCCCTAGCGGAAGGCGTAGCACACGAAAATTAGGGAATCGGATGGAATTCAAGTTTTACTACCGTAAAATGCTAAAATACGACGAACGGTTACTGTGGGGCGGTGACTATACTTCCTTAGGTCATTTTTTATGGCCTAGAAAAATTTGAGGCTATCCGGGTCCGGTGGGCTGGGCCCACGTGGAAGGCGTGGGCTATCGAGAATAGAGTGGATTCCAGATTTATAGCCGTAAAATGCCAAAAAATGAGGAGCGGTCGCATCGGGGCGGTGAATATGGTTCCTTAGGATGTTTTTCATGGATCGAAAATATTTGAGGCAATCCGGGTCCAGGGGCCGGGCCCATGTGGAAGGCGTGGGCTATAACACACGAAAATCAGGGAATCCGTCGGAGTTCTGGTTTTATGGCCGTAAAATGCCAAATAATGAGGAACCGTCATGGCAGGTCGGTGGCTGGGGTATTAGGTCATGTTTGATAGCCCGAAAATATTTAAGGCGATCAGGGTCCGGGGGGGCCAGGCTCACGCGGAAGGCGTGGGCCATAGCACACTAAAATCAGTAAATCGGGCAGAATTCCAGTTTTATGGCCGTAAAATGCAAAACAACGAGGCACAGTCATGGAGAGACAGTGGATATGGTTCCTTAGGTCATTTTGGATGGCTCGGAAAAATTTAAGGCGATCCCGATCCGGGGGGCGACCCCACGTGGAAGGTGTGAGCTTTAGCACACGAAAATGAGGGAATCGGGCGAAATTCAAGTTTCACGATCGTAAAATGCAAAACTACAAGGAACAGTCACTGAGGGGTGGTGACTATGGTTCCTTAGGTCATTTTGGAAGGCTCGAAAAATTTTGAGGCGAACCGGGTCTGGGGCCGGGCCCACGCGGAAGGCGTGGGCCATAGCACACGAAAATGAGGGAATCGGGCAGAATTCTAGTTTTATGTTCGTAAAACTCAAAAAACCGAGGAACGGTCACAACGGGGCAGTGACTATGGTTCCTTAGGACATTTTCGACGCCCCGGAAAACTTTAAGGCAATCCGGGTCCGGGGGGCCTGGTCTACGCGCAAGGCGTGGTCTAAATCAGTGAATCAGGCGGAATTCCAATTTTATTGCCGTGAAACGCCAAAAAGGAGGATCGGTCATGGTAGGGAGATGACTATGGTTCCTTAGGTCGTTTGTTATGGCCCGAAAAAATTTGAGGCAATCCAGTTCTGGGGGGGGGCTAACGCGGAATGAGTGCACAATAGCACGCGAAAATCAGGTAATCGGGTGGAATTCAAGTTTTATGGCCGTAAAACGCTAAATTTGAGGAACGGTGACAGTGGGGCGGTGACAGTGATTCCTTAGGTCATTTCAGATGGCCCAGAAATATTTGAGACAATGCGGGTTCAGGGGATTGACCCACGCGGAAGGCTAGGGCTATGACACACAAAAATAAGGGAATAGGACGGAATTCCAATTTTATCAATGAAAAATACCAAAATATGAGGAACGGTCACGTTGGAACGGCGACTAAGGTTCCTTAGGTCATTTTTGATAGTCCGTAAAAGTTTGAGGTGATCCGGGTCCAGGGGTCGGGCCCACGTGGAAGGCGTGGGCTATAGCACACAAAAATGAGGGAATCGGGCGGAATACAATTTTCACGGCCGTACAACACCAGAAAACAAGGAACGGACATGTAATGGTGGTGACTATGATTCCTTAGGTCGTTTTGGAAGGCCCAGAAATATTTGAGGTGATCTAGGTCCAGGGGCCGGGCCCACGCAGAAGGCGTGGTCTATAACACATGATAATGAGGGAATCAGGCAGAATTCCTGTATTATGGCCGTAAAACACAAAACAATGAGGAACGGTCATAGAGGGGCAGTGCCTGTGGTTCCTTAGGTCATTTGTGATGGCCCGAAAAAATTTAAGGTGATCCGGGTCTGGGGGCCTGGCCTACGCGGAAGGCGTGGTCTATAGCACACGAAAATTAGGGAATATGGCAGAATTCCAGTTTTATTGCCGTGAAACTCCAAAAAGCGAGGATCGATCATGGTGGAGAGATGCATATGGTTCCTTAGGTCATTTTTGGTGGCTCGAAAAAATTTGAGACGATCCGGGTCCGGGGACCTGGCCCACGTGGAAGGCGTGGGCTATAGCACACGAAAATAAGGGAATCGAGCGGAATTATATTATTATGGCTATAAAATACCAAAAACTAGGAACAGTAATTTTTAATGGCCCGAAACAATTTAAGGCGATCCGGGTTCGAGGTGCCGCGCACACGCAGAAGGCATGGGCTATAGCACATGAAAATCGGGGAATCAGGCGGAATTCAAGTTTTATGGCCGTAAAATGCCAAAAAAACATAGAACAGTCATAGCAGGTCACTAACTATGGTTCCTTAGGTCATTTCTTATGGCCTAGAAAAATTTTAGGCGATCCAAGTCCGGGGTTCCGGGCCCACACAAAAGGAGTGGATTATAGCTCACGAAAATTAGAGAATCTGGCAGAATTCCAATTTTATTGCCGTAAAATGCCAAAAAACAAGGAACGGCCATAGTGCGGATGTGACTACAGTTCCTTATGTCATTTTGTGATAGCCCGAAAAAAATTGAGGTGATCCGGATCCAGGGATCGGGCCCACGCGGAAGGCGTTGATTATAGCACACGAAAATTAGGGAATCAGGCGGAATTGCAAGTTTATAGCCATAAAATGCCAAAAAACGAGGAACGGTCACAACGGGACAGTGACTACGGTTCCTTAGGTCATTTTTTATGGCCCGGAAAAATATGAGGCGATCTGGATCCAGGGGGCCAGGACCACGCGAAAGACATGGGCTATAGCACATGATAATCAAGGAATCAGGTGGAATTCAAGTTTTACGGCCGTAAAATGCTAAAATACGATGAACGGTCATGGTGGGGCGGTGATCATGGTTCCCTAGGTCATTTTTGATGGCCCAAAGAAATTTGAAGCGATCCGGGTATGGCGGGCTGGGCCCACGTGGTAGGCGTGGGCTATAGCACGTGAAAGTTAGGGAATCGGGCGGTATTCAGGATCTATGGCCGTAAAATGCCAAACAATGAGGAACGGTCATGATAGGGTGGTGATTATGGTTCCTTAGGTCATTTTCGTTGGCTTGGGAAAATTTGAGACGATCCGGGTCCGAGGGGTCGGGGCCACGCGGAAGGGTGGGCTATTGCACACGAAAATCAGGGAATTGGGTGGAATTCAAGTTTTACGGCCATAAAATGCCAAAATACGAGAAACGGTCATGACGGGGCGATAACTATGGTTCTTTAGGATGTTTTTGATGGCCCGAATAAGTTTGAGGCGATCTAGTTCCGGGGGCTCGTGCCAACGTAGAGGGCCTAGGCTATATTGTGCGAAAATGAAGGAATCGGGCAACAATCCAGTTTTATGGCAATAAAACGCAAGAAATGAGGAACGGTCATGACTGGGTGGTTGATATGGTTCCTTAGGTCATTTTTGATGGCTGAAAAATTTAAGGCGATCCGGGTTCGGGGGACTGGGAATCGGGCAGAATTAAACTTTTATGGCTGTAAAACATCAAACAACGAGGAATGGTCACGGCGGGATCTAGGGGGTCGGGCCCACGCGGAAGGCGTGGGCTATAGCACACGAAAAGTAGGGAATCGGGCTGAATTCTAGTTTTACGGCCATAAAACGCGAAAAACCGAGGAACGATCACGTCGGGGCGGTGACTATGGTTCCTTAAAATATTAGTGATGGCTCAGAAAAATTTGAAGCGATCCGGGTCCGGTAGGCTAGGCCCACGCGGTAGGCGTGGGCTATAGCACATGAAAGTCAGGGAATCGGGCGGAATTCAGGATTTATGGCCGTAAAATGCCAAACAATTAGGAGCGGTCATGATAGGGCGGTGACTATGGTTCCTTAGGTCATTTTTGTTGACCTGGGATAATTTGAGACGATCCGGGTTTAGGGGGCTGAGTCCACGTGGAAGGCGTTGATTATAGCATACGAAAATTAGGTAATCAATCGGAATTCCAGTTTTATAGCAGTAAAATGCTAAAAAACGAGGAGCGGTCATGGCAAGATAGTGACTATGGTTCCTTAGGTCATTTTTTATGGCCCGAAAAAAATTGAGGCGATCTGGATCCAGGGGCCGAGCCCACGTGGAAGGCGTGAGCTATAGCACATGAAAATCAAGGAATCGGGCAAAATACAAGTTTTATGGCCGTAAAATGCAAACACCAAGGAACGGTCACGGCTGGGTAGTTGATGTAGTTCCTTAGGTCATTTTTGAGAGCCCAAAAAACTTTAAGGCGATCCGAGTTCAGGGGGATGCACCCACGCTGAAGGCGTGGGCAATACCACATGAAAATTAGGGAATCTGGCAGAATTCCAATTTTATTGCCGTAAAATGCCAAAACACGACGAACGGTCATGGTAGGGCGATGAATATGGTTCCTTAGGCCGTTTTTGATGCCCCGAAAAATTTTGAGGCGATCCGGTTCCTGGGGGTCGGGCTGACATGGAAGGCGTGCGCAATAGCACGCGCAAATCAGGGAATCGGGTGGAATTGAAGTTTTATGGCCGTAAAATGCCAAAAAATAAGGAACGGGCATGACAGGGCGGTGAGTGTTATTCCTTAGGTTATTTTTGATGGCCTGGAAAAATTTGAGGCGATCAGGGTTCGGGGGCCATTCCCACGCAGAAGGCATTGGCCAAAGTACAAGAAAATAAGGGAATCAGGCGAATTCTAGTTTTATGGCGTAAAACGCCAAAAATTGAGGAACAGTCAGGGCGAAGCAGTGACTATGGTTCCTTAGATCATTTTTTATGGCCCGAAATAATTTGAGGCGATCCGGGTTTAGGGGGATCGGGCCCACGCAAAAGGCGTGCGCAATAACATGCGAAAATCAGGGAATCGGGAAAAATTCAAGTTTTATGGTCGTAAAATGCCAAAAACATGGAACAGTCACGGCGTGGCGGTGAATATGGTTCCTTAGGTCGTTGTTGATGGCCCGAAACAATTTAAGGCTATCACACCCCAAAACTGAGGAGCACAACCGGCGCTCAACCAAGTGAACCCGGCCGAGCAAGCCTATTAGATTTTCTTCTACCCAAACTCATTCATGAATAAAGAGAATATATATGTTTTCGTTAATCAACCAATAAAGTGATCATGTTGCAATACCAATTTCTTACCATTAGTTACTTTATTTTAAAGTCTTAATTCCAAACACATTTTTCATAATCTGAAGTGAAAATAGTAATTCAAACACAACACACGAGTTTGACTTTCCAACACCGTTATACAACCCACACTATGTCTACGGAGCCTCTATAGATAAAGATGAGTACAATGATAATGCTGGAAACAAGGCCCCGACTATACCTCAAACAGAATACACAAAGAACAAAAGATACATGACCCCAGGATGAAGTGGGGCTCACCAAATATGCTGGGAAAAAGGTGTCCTGCTATCACTGATCAATATCTCCTGCTGTGGAAGCACCTGCATCAATTTAAAGATGCAGGCCCCCAGCAAAAAGGGACGTTAGTATCGTCGAATAGTACTAGTATGAAAACTAAACACTAATTTAAGAATTCAGAAATACAAGATGAATATAATGAACCAGTGCAACAATAGAATAATATAGATAACTGTTTAAACCATAGCAAGCTTATTAAGAGCTATCAATAACATTTATAGAATTTAAGATGAGATTATCTGTAACCATCTTCACATAAAGCGGCCCGCCGCCTCACCCGATGTATATAGGTGGAGGTGTACGTGCAATACCACAACTCTAATCAAGCGGCCCTGCCGCCTCACCCCAATGTATGCGGGTGGATGTATAACCACAGTACTAAGAACCTACACAAAGCGGCTATGCCGCCTCACCCCAATGTATGCGGGTGGAAATGCATCAACGATACCAATACCAACACAAAGCGGCTATGCCGCCTCACCCCAATGTATACGGGTGGTGGTGCCACAACAATACCAAAACTATACACAAAGCGGTCGTACCACCTCACCCCAATGTAAGTGGGTGGAGGTGCAGTCCCACAATACCATAATCCCTACATAGAGCAGTCATGCTGCCTCACCCCAATATATATGCGGGTGGAAGTGTATCACAATCACAATCTATATACTATAATCCCACAAAAAGCGGTCATGCCGCCTCACCCCAATGTATGCGGGTGGAGGTGTATCACAATCACAATCTATACACAACTTGGCATAATAACTCTCACATAAATCACGACTAAAAATTATAACATGTGGATACATAATCCATAGTTTGGGACACATCCTCAATTTATAATGCAATATGATAAGAGCATTTGAAACACGAATTGATCATATATCTTCACCACAAAACTTATCGGAATACTCCATTTAAAATCAGTATCTCGGAACTTACATGGATATTGGGAATTCCAATTCTTAAAGAAGAGTTTAGCCAACATACCTCACTTGAGCTTCCTAACACTCTAAATGTTCCGGAATTCTTAGCAACTTCAATCTATTTTAGAATTATAACAAATTGAACCAAAATTAGAAAGATGATCATGGTTCTAGCTCATTTGAGCATTTTATCAAACACAAGATGTGCATAGGGTTTCAAGGCCCTTAAATGGAGAATTCCATCACCCCTCAACCCAATATTTACCATGCCTAGTTCAACAATTTTCCTACACCCCTTGATATCACATGCATGTAAACAAACAACCCTCCTGCCTATAAATTAAGTTGCTAATTATCCAATTCCACACAAAATTTGAAAGTGAGGGTTAGGGTGTAGAATCTTACCTCTAGGATGAAGACCTAGTGAGTTTCCCTTCTTAATCTTCCAAAACTTGGGCAAGAATTAAAGAACAATTATTGAAGAACACCTTCTCACTCAAGGTCACTCTCTCTCACTCTAAAATATCAGATTATAGTTCAAAAAAGGCCCAAAAAATATATTTAATGAAATAGGGTCATGTTTTAAAAACCTAAAAATGGAGCTCCGGAACGGTTCTGCGGTCACATATGCGACCGCATATCGGTCGCATAATCGCTAACAAAAATGATCAAAAATCTGTTTGTGTATGCGTTCACTATGCGGTCCGCATAACTGTTATGCGGTCGCATAATGCACCGCGTAATAGTTATGCAGTCGCATAGTCGACCACATAGCTGCTTCCAGAATGGCCCTCTCCTGCTCACTTCTGCGGTCATTATACGGCCCGCAGAATGATTATGCGGGCGCATAATGGACCACATAAATGCTCTTTTCCACCAAAAGTTTTCCTTTACTTTCCGTAAGCCTAGTTCGGCACCATGAAATATTATTTTCTTTGCAAATTATACTGGGATTTACACTTAAGTACTTCAAAAACTTTCAGGGTGTAAAAAAGGGGATACAGGTGTAGGGGGTCGGGCCCACGTGGAAGGCATTGATTATAGCACACGAAAATTAGGTAATCAGGCAAAATTCCAGTTTTATAGCCGTAAAATGCCTAAAAACGACAAACGGTCACGGCGAGACAGTGACTATGGTTCATTAGGTCCTTTTTGATGGCCCGGAAAAATTGAAGGAGGTCTGGATCCAGGGGGCCGGGCCCACGCGGAAGGCATGGGCTATAGCACATGAAAATCAAGGAATCAGGTGGAATTCAAGTTTTATGGCCGTAAAATACTAAAATACGATGAACGGTCACGGCGGGGCGATGACTATTGTTCCTTAAGTCATTTTTGATGGCTCGAAAAACTTTGAAGCGATACAGGTCCGGCGGGCTGGGCCCACGCTATAGGCATGGGCTATAGCACATGAAAGTTAGGGAATCGGGTGAAATTTAGGATTTATGGCCGTCAAACTCCAAAAATCAAGGAACGGTCATGATAGGGCGGTGACTATCACTGATCAATATCATTTGCTGTGGCACCACCTGCAAGCATTTAAAGATGCAGCGCCCCCGGCAGAAAGGGACGTTAGTATCGTCGAATAGTACTAGTATGAAATCTAAACACTAATTTAAGAATTCAGAAATACATGACGAATATAATGAACCAGTGCAACAATAGAATAATATAGATAACTGTTTAAACCATAGCAAGCTTATTAAGAGCTATCAATAACATTTATAGGATTTAAGATGAGATTATTTGTAACCATCTTCACACAAAGCGGCCCGCCGCCTCACCCGATGTATACAGGTGGAGGTATACGTACAATACCACAACTCTAATCAAGCGGCCCTGCCACCTCACCCTAATGTATGCGGGTGGATATATAACCACAGTACTAAGAACCTATACAAAGCGGCTATGCCGCCTCACCCCAATATATGCGGGTGGAAATGCATCAACGATACCAATACCAACACAAAGTGGCTATGCCGCCTCACCCCAATGTATACGGGTGGTGGTGCCACAACAATACTAAAACTATACACAAAGCGGTCGTACCGCCTCACCCCAATGTAAGCGGGTGGAGGTGCAGTCCCACAATACCATAATCCAAACAGAGAGCGGTCATGCCGCCTCAACCCCCAATATATATGCGGGTGGAGGTGTATCACAATCATAATCTATATACCATAATCCCACAAAAAGCGGTCATCCCGCCTCACCCCAATGTATGCGGGTGGAGGTGAATCACAATCACAATCTCTACACAACTTGGCATAATAACTCTCACATAAATCAGGACTAAAAATTATAACATATGGATACATAATCCATAGTTTGGGACACATCCTCAATTTATAATGCAATATGATAAGAGCATTTGAAACACGAATTGAGCATTTATAATCAACATCTCGGAACTTACATGGATATTGGGAATTCCAATTCTTAAAGAAGAGTTTAGCAAACATACCTCACTTGAGCTTCCTTACACTCTAAATGTTCCGGAATTCTTAGCAACTTCAATCTATTTTAGAAATATAACAAATTGAACCAAAATTAGGAAGATGATAATAGTTCTAGCTCATTTGAGCATTTTATCAAACACAAGGTGTGCATACGGTTTCAAGGCCCTTAAATGGAGAATTCCATCACCCCTCATCCCAATATTTACCATGCCTAGTTCAACAATCTTCCTACACCCCTTGATATCACATGCATGTAAACAAACAACCCTCCTGCCTATAAATTAAGTTGCTAATAAACCAATTCTACACAAAATTTGAAAGTGAGGGTTAGGGTGTAGAATCTTACCTCTAGGATGAAGACCTAGTGAGTTTCCCTTCTTAATCTTCCAAAACTTGGGCAAGAATTAAAGAACAATTATTGAAGAACACCTTCTCACTCTAGGTCACTCTCTCTCACTCTAAAATATCAGATTATAGTTCAAAAATGGCCCAAAAAATGTATTTAACGAAATAGGGTCGGGTTTTAAAAACCTAAAAATGGAGCTCCGGAACGGTTCTGCGGTCACATATGCGACCGCATATCGGTCGCATAATCACTGACAAAAATGATCAAAAATCTATTTGTGTATGCGGTCACTATGCGGTCCGTAAGCCTAGTTCGGCACCATGAAATATTATTTCTTTGCAAATTTTACTGGGATTTACACTTAAGTACTTCAAAAACTTCCGGGGTGTGATAAAGGAGATTCGGGTGTAGGGGGTCGGGCCCACGGGGAAGGCGTTGATTATAGCACACGAAAATCAGGTAATCATGCAAAATTCCAGTTTTATAGCCGTAAAATGCCAAAAAATGACGAACGGTCACGGCAGGACAGTGACTATGGTTCATTAGGTCATTTTTGATGGCCCAAAAAAATTTAAGGCGGTCTGGATCCAGGGGGCCGTGCCCACGCGGAAGGCGTGGGCTATAGCACACGAAAATCAAGGAATCAGGTGGAATTCAAGTTTTACGGCCGTAAAATGCTAAAATACGATGAACGGTCACGGCGGGGCTGTGACTATTGTTCCTTAAGTCGTTTTTGATGGCTCAAAAAACTTTGAAGCGATACAGGTCCGCGGGCTGGGCCCACGCTATAGGCGTGGGCTATAGCACATGAAAGTTAGGGAATCGGGCGGAATTCAGGATTTATGGCCGTAAAATGCCAAAAAATAAGGAACGGAACTTGATAGGGCGGTGACTATCACTGATCAATATCTCCTGCTGTGGAACCACCTGCAAGCATTTAAAGATGCAGCGCCCCCGGCAAAAAGGGACGTTAGTATCGTCGAATAGTACTAGTATGAAAACTAAACACTAATTTGAGGATGTGTCCCCAACTATGGATTATGTATCCACATGTTATAATTTTTAGTCGTGTATCCAAACTAAACATAAATCATGACTGCTCTATGTAGGGATTATGGTATTGTGGGACTGCACCTCCACCCACTTACATTGGGGTGAGGTGGTACGACCGCTTTGTGTATAGTTTTAGTATTGTTGTGGCACCACCACCCGTATATATTGGGGTGAGGCGGCATAGCCACTTTGTGTTGGTATTGGTATCGTTGATGCATTTCCACCCGCATATATTGGGGTGAGGCGGCATAGCCGCTTTGTGTAGGTTCTTAGTACTATGGTTATACATCCACCCGCATACATTAGGGTGAGGTGGCAGGGCCGCTTGATTAGAGTTGTGGTATTGTACGTATACCTCCACCTGTATACATCGGGTGAGGCGGCGGGCCGCTTTGTGTGAAGATGGTTACAAATAATCTCATCTTAAATCCTATAAATGTTATTGATAGCTCTTAATAAGCTTGCTATGGTTTAAACAGTTATCTATATTATTCTATTGTTGCACTGGTTCATTATATTCGTCTTGTATTTCTGAATTCTTAAATTAGTGTTTAGTTTTCATACTAGTACTATTCGACGATACTAACGTCCCTTTCTGCCGGGGGCGCTGCATCTTTAAATGCTTGCAGGTGGTGCCACAGCAAATGATATTGATCAGTGATAGTCACCGCCCTATCATGACCGTTCCTTGAGTTTTGGAGTTTGACGGCCATAAATCCTAAATTTCACCCGATTCCCTAACTTTCATGTGCTATAGCCCATGCCTATAGCGTGGGCCCAGCCCGCCGGACCTGTATCGCTTCAAAGTTTTTCGAGCCATCAAAAACGACTTAAGGAACAATAGTCACCGCCCCGCCGTGACCGTTCATCGTATTTTAGTATTTTACGGCCATAAAACTTGAATTCCACCTGATTCCTTGATTTTCGTGTGCTATAGCCCATGCCTTCCGCGTGGGCCCGGCCCCCTAGATCCAGACCTCCTTCAATTTTTTCGGGCCATCAAAAAGGACCTAATGAACCATAGTCACTGTCCCGCCGTGAACGTTTGTCATTTTTAGGCATTTTACGGCTATAAAACTGGAATTTTGCCTGATTACCTAATTTTCGTGTGCTATAATCAACGCCTTCCACGTGGGCCCGACCCCCTACACCTGTATCCCCTTTTTTACACCCCGAAAGTTTTTGAAGTACTTAAGTGTAAATCCCAGTATAATTTGCAAAGAAAATAATATTTCATGGTGCCAAACTAGGCTTACGGAAAGTAAAGGAAAACTTTTGGTGGAAAAGAGCATTTATGTGGTCCATTATGCGCCCGCATAATCATTCTGCGGGCCGTATAATGACCGCAGAAGTGAGCAGGAGAGGGCCATTCTGGAAGCAGCTATGTGGTCGACTATGCGACTGCATAACTATTACGCGGTGCATTATGCGATCGCATAACAGTTATGCGGACCGCATAGTGAACGCATACACAAACAGATTTTTGATCATTTTTGTTAGCGATTATGCGACCGATATGCGGTCGCATATGTGACCGCAGAACCGTTCCGGAGCTCCATTTTTAGGTTTTTAAAACATGACCCTATTTCATTAAATATATTTTTTGGGCCATTTTTGAACTATAATCTGATATTTTAGAGTGAGAGAGAGTGACCTTGAGTGAGAAGGTGTTCTTCAATAATTGTTCTTTAATTCTTGCCCAAGTTTTGGAAGATTAAGAAGGGAAACTCACTAGGTCTTCATCCTAGAGGTAAGATTCTACACCCTAACCCTCACTTTCAAATTTTGTGTGGAATTGGATAATTAGCAACTTAATTTATAGGCAGGAGGGTTGTTTGTTTACATGCATGTGATATCAAGGGGTGTAAGAAAATTGTTGAACTAGGCATGGTAAATATTGGGTTGAGGGGTGATGGAATTCTCCATTTAAGGGCCTTGAAACCCTATGCACATCTTGTGTTTGATAAAATGCTCAAATGAGCTAGAACCATGATCATCTTTCTAATTTTGGTTCAATTTGTTATAATTCTAAAATAGATTGAAGTTGCTAAGAATTCCGGAACATTTAGAGTGTTAGGAAGCTCAAGTGAGGTATGTTGGCTAAACTCTTCTTTAAGAATTGGAATTCCCAATATCCATGTAAGTTCCGAGATACTGATTTTAAATGGAGTATTCCGATAAGTTTTGTGGTGAAGATATATGATCAATTCGTGTTTCAAATGCTCTTATCATATTGCATTATAAATTGAGGATGTGTCCCAAACTATGGATTATGTATCCACATGTTATAATTTTTAGTCGTGATTTATGTGAGAGTTATTATGCCAAGTTGTGTATAGATTGTGATTGTGATACACCTCCACCCGCATACATTGGGGTGAGGCGGCATGACCGCTTTTTGTGGGATTATAGTATATAGATTGTGATTGTGATACACTTCCACCCGCATATATATTGGGGTGAGGCAGCATGAATGCTCTATGTAGGGATTATGGTATTGTGGGACTGCACCTCCACCCACTTACATTGGGGTGAGGTGGTACGACCGCTTTGTGTATAGTTTTGGTATTGTTGTTGCACCACCACCCGTATACATTGGGGTGAGGCGGCATAGCCGCTTTGTGTTGGTATTGGTATCGTTGATGCATTTCCACCCGCATACATTGGGGTGAGGCGGCATAGCCGCTTTGTGTAGGTTCTTAGTACTGTGGTTATACATCCACCCGCATACATTGGGGTGAGGCGGCAGGGCCGCTTGATTAGAGTTGTGGTATTGCACGTACACCTCCACCTATATACATCGGGTGAGGCGGCGGGCCGCTTTATGTGAAGATGGTTACAGATAATCTCATCTTAAATTCTATAAATGTTATTGATAGCTCTTAATAAGCTTGCTATGGTTTAAACAGTTATCTATATTATTCTATTGTTGCACTGGTTCATTATATTCATCTTGTATTTCTGAATTCTTAAATTAGTGTTTAGTTTTCATACTAGTACTATTCGACGATACTAACGTCCCTTTTTGCTGGGGGCCTGCATCTTTAAATTGATGCAGGTGCTTCCACAGCAGGAGATATTGATCAGTGATAGCAGGACACCTTTTTCCCAGCATATTTGGTGAGCCCCACTTCATCCTGGGGTCATGTATCTTTTGTTCTTTGTGTATTCTGTTTGAGGTATAGTCGGGGCCTTGTTTCCAGCATTATCATTGTACTCATCTTTATCTATAGAGGCTCCGTAGACATAGTGTGGGTTGTATAACGGTGTTGGGGAAGTCAAACTCGTGTGTTGTGTTTGAATTACTATTTTCACTTCAGATTATGAAAAATGTGTTTGGAATTGAGACTTTAAAATAAAGTAACTAATGGTAAGAAATTGGTATTGCAACATGATCACTTTATTGGTTGATTAACGAAAACATATATATTCTCTTTATTCATGAATGAGTTTGGGTAGAAGAAAATCTAATAGGCTTGCTCGGCCGGGTTCACTTGGTTGAGCGCCGGTTGTGCTCCTCAGTTTTGGGGTGTGACAGCCTTAAATTGTTTCGGGCCATCAACAATGACCTAAGGAACCATATTCACTGCCCCGCCGTGACTGTTCCATGTTTTTGGCATTTTACGACCATAAAACTTGAATTTTGCCCGATTCCCTGATTTTCGCATGTTATTGCGCACGCCTTTTGCGTGGGCCCGATCCCCCTAAACCCGGTTCGCCTCAAATTATTTCGGGCCATAAAAAATGATCTAAGGAACCATAGTCACTGCTTCGCCCTGACTGTTCCTCAATTTTTAGCGTTTTACGCCATAAAACTAGAATTCGCCTGATTCCCTTATTTTCTTGTACTTTGGCCAATGCCTTCTGCGTGGGAATGGCCCCCGAACCCTGATCGCCTCAATTTTTTCCAGGCCATCAAAAATAACCTAAGGAATAACACTCACCGCCCTGTCATGCCCGTTCCTTAATTTTTGGCATTTTACGGCCATAAAACTTCAATTCCACCCGATTCCCTGATTTGCGCGTGCTATTGCGCACGCCTTCTGTGTCAGCCCGACCCCCAGGAACCGGATCGCCTCAAAATTTTTTGGGGCATCAAAAACGGCCTAAGGAACCATATTCATCGCCCTGCCATGACCGTTCGTCGTGTTTTGGCATTTTATGGCAATAAAATTGGAATTCTGCCAGATTCCCTAATTTTCATGTGGTATTGCCCACGCCTTCAGCGTGGGTGCATCCCCCTGAACTCGGATCGCCTTAAAGTTTTTTGGGCTCTCAAAAATGACCTAAGGAACTATATCAACTACCCAGCCGTGACCGTTCCTCGGTGTTTGCATTTTACGGCCATAAAACTTGTATTTTGCCCGATTCCTTGATTTTCATGTGCTATAGCTCACGCCTTCCACGTGGGCTCGGCCCCTGGATCCAGATCGCCTCAATTTTTTTCGGGCCATAAAAAATGACCTAAGGAACCATAGTCACTATCTTGCCGTGACCGCTCCTCGTTTTTTAGCATTTTACGGCTATAAAACTGGAATTCCGATTGATTACCTAATTTTCGTATGCTATAATCAACGCCTTCCACGTGGACTCAGCCCCCTAAACCCGGATCGTCTCAAATTATCCCAGGTCAACAAAAATGACCTAAGGAACCATAGTCACCGCCCTATCATGATCGCTCCTAATTGTTTGGCATTTTACGGCCATAAATCCTGAATTCCGCCCGATTCCCTGACTTTCATGTGCTATAGCCCACGCCTACCGCGTGGGCCTAGCCTACCGGACCCGGATCGCTTCAAATTTTTCTGAGCCATCACTAATATTTTAAGGAACCATAGTCACTGCCCCGCCGTGATCGTTCCTCGGTTTTTCGCGTTTTATGGCCGTAAAACTAGAATTCAGCCCGATTCCCTACTTTTCGTATGCTATAGCCCACGCCTTCCGCGTGGGCCCGACCCCCTAGATCCCGCCGTGACCATTCCTCGTTGTTTGATGTTTTACAGCCATAAAAGTTTAATTCTGCCCGATTCCCAGATTTTCGTGTGTTGTAGCACACGCCTTCAGCGTGGGCGGGGCCCCCCGAACCCGGATCGCCTTAAATTTTTCAGCCATCAAAAATGACCTAAGGAACCATATCAACCACCTAGTCATGACCGTTCCTCATTTCTTGTGTTTTATTGCCATAAAACTGGATTGTTGCCCGATTCCTTCATTTTCGCACAATATAGCCTAGGCCCTCTACGTTGGCACGAGCCCCCGGAACTAGATCGCCTCAAACTTATTCGGGCCATCAAAAACATCCTAAAGAACCATAGTCATCGCCCCGTCATGATCGTTCCTCGTATTTTGGCATTTTATGGCCGTAAAACTTGAATTCCGCCCAATTCCCTGATTTTCGTGTGCAATAGCCCACCCTTCCGCGTGGCCCCGACCCCTCGGACCCGGATCGTCTCAAATTTTCCCAAGCCAACGAAAATGACCTAAGGAACCATAATCACCACCCTATCATGACCGTTCCTCATTGTTTGGCATTTTACGGCCATAAATCCTGAATACCGCCCGATTCCCTGACTTTCACGTGCTATAGCCCACGCCTACCATGTGGGCCCAGCCCGCCGTACCCGGATCGCTTCAAATTTCTTTGGGCCATCAAAAATGACCTAGGGAACCATGATCACCGCCCCACCATGACCGTTCATCGTATTTTAGCATTTTACGGCCGTAAAACTTGAATTCCACCTGATTCCTTGATTATCATGTGCTATAGCCCATGTCTTTCGCGTGGTCCCGGCCCCCTGGATCCAGATCGCCTCATATTTTTCCGGGCCATCAAAAATGACCTAAGGAACCGTAGTCACTGTCCCGTTGTGACTGTTCCTCATTTTTTGGCATTTTATGGCTATAAACCTGCAATTCCGCCTGATTCCCTAATTTTCGTGTGCTATAATCAACGCCTTCCGTGTGGGCCCGACCCCTGGATCCGGATCACCTCAATTTTTTTCGGGCTATCACAAAATGACATAAGGAACTGTAGTCACATCCGCACTATGGCCGTTCCTTGTTTTTTGGCATTTTACGGCAATAAAATTGGAATTCTGCCAGATTCTCTAATTTTCGTGAGCTATAATCCACTCCTTTTGTGTGGGCCCGGAACCCCGGACTTGGATCGCCTAAAATTTTTCTAGGCCATAAGAAATGACCTAAGGAACCATAGTTAGTGACCTGCTATGACTGTTCTATGTTTTTTTGGCATTTTACGGCCATAAAACTTGAATTCCGCCTGATTCCCCGATTTTCATGTGCTATAGCCCATGCCTTCTGCGTGTGCGCGGCACCTCGAACCCGGATCGCCTTAAATTGTTTCGGGCCATTAAAAATTACTGTTCCTAGTTTTTGGTATTTTATAGCCATAATAATATAATTCTGCTCGATTCCCTTATTTTCGTGTGCTATAGCCCACGCCTTCCACGTGGGCCATGTCCCCGGACCCGGATCGTCTCAAATTTTTTCGAGCCACCAAAAATGACCTAAGGAACCATATGCATCTCTCCACCATGATCGATCTTCGCTTTTTGGAGTTTTACGGCAATAAAACTGGAATTCTGCCATATTCCCTAATTTTTGTGTGCTATAGACCACGCCTTCCGCGTAGGCCAGGCCCCCAGACCCGGATCGCCTTAAATTTTTTCGGGCCATCACAAATGACCTTAGGAACCACAGGCACTGCCCCTCAATGACCGTTCCTCATTGTTTTGTGTTTTACGGCCATAATACAGGAATTCTGCCTGATTCCCTCATTATCATGTGCTATAGACCACGCCTTCTGTGTGGGCCCGGCCCCTGGACCTAGATCGCCTCAAATATTTCTGGGCCTTCCAAAACGACCTAAGGAATCATAGTCACCACCATTACATGACCATTCCTTGTTTTCTGGTGTTGTACGGCCGTGAAAGTTGTATTCCGCCCGATTCCCTCATTTTTGTGTGCTATAGCCCACGCCTTCCACGTGGGCCCGACCCCTGGACCCGGATCACCTCAAACTTTTACGAACTATCAAAAATGACCTAAGGAACCTTAGTCGCCGTTCCAACGTGACCGTTCCTCATATTTTGGTATTTTTCATTGATAAAATTGGAATTCCGTCCTATTCCCTTATTTTTGTGTGTCATAGCCCTAGCCTTCCGCGTGGGTCAATCCCCTGAACCCGCATTGTCTCAAATATTTCTGGGCCATCTGAAATGACCTAAGGAATCACTGTCACCGCCCCACTATCACCGTTCCTCAAATTTAGCGTTTTACGGCCATAAAACTTGAATTCCACCCGATTACCTGATTTTCGCGTGCTATTGTGCACTCATTCCGCGTTAGCCCCCCCAGAACTGGATTGCCTCAAATTTTTTCGGGCCATAACAAACGACCTAAGGAACCATAGTCATCTCCCTACCATGACCGATCCTCCTTTTTGGCGTTTCACGGCAATAAAATTGGAATTCCGCCTGATTCACTGATTTAGACCACGCCTTGCGCGTAGACCAGGCCCCCCGGACCCGGATCGCCTTAAAGTTTTTCGGGGCGTCGAAAATGTCCTAAGGAACCATAGTCACTGCCCCGTTGTGACCGTTCCTCATTTTTTTGAGTTTTACGGACATAAAACTAGAATTCTGCCCGATTCCCTCATTTTCGTGTGCTATGGCCCATGCCTTCCGCGTGGGCCCGGCCCCCCAGACCCGGTTCGCCTCAAAATTTTTCGAGCCTTCCAAAATGACCTAAGGAACCATAGTCACCACCCCTCCGTGACTGTTCCTTGTAGTTTTGCATTTTACGATCGTGAAACTTGAATTTCGCCCGATTCCCTCATTTTCGTGTGCTAAAGCTCACACCTTCCGCATAGGGTCGCCCCCCGGATCGGGATCGCCTTAAATTTTTCCGAGCCATCCAAAATGACCTAAGGAACCATATCCACTGTCTCTCCATGACTGTGCCTCGTTGTTTTGCATTTTACGGCCATAAAACTGGAATTCTGCCCGATTTACTGATTTTAGTGTGCTATGGCCCACGCCTTCCGCGTGAGCCTGGCCCTCCCGGACCCTGATCGCCTTAAATATTTTCGGGCTATCAAACATGACCTAATACCCTAGCCACCGACTTGCCATAACGGTTCCTCATTATTTGGCATTTTACGGCCATAAAACCAGAACTCCGACGGATTCCCTGATTTTCGTGTGTTATAGCCCACGCCTTCCACATGGGCCCGGCCCCTGGACCCGGATTGCCTCAAATATTTTCGATCCATGAAAAACATCCTAAGGAACCATATTCACCGCCCCGATGCGACCGCTCCTCATTTTTTGGCATTTTACGGCTATAAATCTGGAATCCACTCTATTCTCGATAGCCCACGCCTTCCACGTGGGCCCAGCCCACCGGACCCGGATAGCCTCAAATTTTTCTAGGCCATAAAAAATGACCTAAGGAAGTATAGTCACCGCCCCACAGTAACCGTTCGTCGTATTTTAGCATTTTACGGTAGTAAAACTTGAATTCCATCCGATTCCCTAATTTTCGTGTGCTACGCCTTCCGCTAGGGCCCGTCCCCTGGACCCGGATCTCCTCAAATGTTTCTGGGCCATCACAAATGACCTAAGGAACCATAGTCCTCATTTTTGGGTATTTTACAGCCATATATCTTTAATTTTAACGAATTCCCTAATTTTTGTGTGCTATAACCCACACTTTCCGCGTGGGCCCGACCTCCCGGACCCGGATCACCTCAAATTTTTTCGGGCCATCAAAAATGACCTAAGGAACCATAGTCACTGCCCCACCATGACCGTTCCTCGTTTTATGGCATTTTACGATTATAAAAATGGAATTTCACCTGATTCCCTTATATTTGTGTGCTATCATCCACGCCTTTCGTGTGGGCCCGGCCCCTCGTACCCGGATCGCCTCAAATTTTTTGGGCAGTCAAAAATGACCTAAGGAACCGTAGTCACCACCCCTCCGTAACCGTTCCTCACTTTTTGGCATTTTACGACTATAAAACTGGAATTCCGCCTGATTCCCTGATTTTCGTATGCTATAATCCACGCCTTCCACGTGGGCCTACCCCTAGACCCGGATCACCTTAAATTATTTCGGGCCATCAAAAAATGACCTAATGAACCATAGTCACCACCACGTCATGACCGTTCCATGTTTTTAGTGTTTTACGGCCATAAAACTTGAATTCCGCTTGATTCCCTGATTTTCGCATGCTATTGCACATGCCTTTTGCGTGGGCCCGACCCCCTAAACCCGGTTCGCCTCAAATTATTCCGGGCCATAAAAAATGATCTAAGGAACCATAGTCACCACCTCGTCATGACTGTTCCTCATTGTTTGGCGTTTTACGCAATAAAACTAGAATTCGCCCGATTCCCTTATTTTCTTGTGCTATAGCCAACACCTTATGCGTGGGCATGGCCCCCGAAACCTGATCGCCTCAAATATTTCCAAGCCACCAAAAATAACCTAAGGAATCAAAGTCACTGCTCTTCTGTGACCGTTCCTCATGTGTTTCGCGTGTTACGGCCATAAAACTTGAATTCCACCCGATTCCCTGATTTGCGCATGCGTTTCAGCGTCGGCTCGGCCCCTAGGAACCGGATCGCCTCAATTATTTCCGGGCCATCAAAAAATGGCCTAAGGAACCATAGTCATTGCCCCGCCATGACCGTTCCTCATTTTTGGGGTGTTACGGCAATAAAACTGGAATTATGCCCGATTCCCTAATTTTCGTGTGCTATAGCCCACGCCATTTAGCGTGGGCGCGACCCCCCGAACCCGGACCGCCTTAAATTTTTTCAGGCCGTCAAAAATGTCCTAAGGAACAATATCAACCGTCCAGCCATGAATGTTCCTTGTTTGCGTTTTACGGCCATAAAACTGGAATTTTGCCAGATTCCTTCATTTTCGTGCACTATGGCCCAGGCCGTCCGCGTTGGCCCGGCCCCCCGGAACTGGATTGCCTCAAACTTTTCCGGGACATCAAAAATGGCCTAAGGAACCATAGTCACCGCCCCGTCATGATCGCTTCTCGTATTTTGGCATTTTATGGCCGTAAAACTTGAATTCCGCCCAATTCCCTGATTTTCATGTGCATAGCCCACCCCTTCCGCGTGGGCCTGACCCCTCAGAGCTGGATCGTCTAAAATTTTTCCAGGCCAATGGAAATGACATAAGTAACCATAGTCACTTCCCTATCATGACCGTTCCTCATTTTTTGGTGTTTTACGGCCATAAATCCTAAATTCCGCCCGATTCCCTGACTTTCATGTGCTATAGCCACGCCTACTGCGTGGGCCCAGCCCGCCGGACTCGGATCGCTTCCAATTTTTCCAAGCCATCAAAAATGACCTAAGGAACCATAGTCACTGCCCCTCCATGACCGTTCATCGTATTTTAGCATTTTACGGTCGAAAAACTTGAATTCCACCTGATTCCTTGATTTTCTTATGTTATAGCCCACGCGTTCCGCGTGGGCCCCGCCCCTGGATCCTGATCGCCTCAAAATTTTTTGGGCCATCAAAAATGACCTAAGGAACCATAGTCAATATCCTGCCGTGATCGTTCCTCGTTGTTTTGGCATTTTACGGCTATAAAACTGGAATTCAGCCTGATTCCCTAATTTTCGTGTGCTATAATCAACGCCTTCCACATGGGCCCAACCCCTAGATCTGGATCACCTTAAATTGTTTTAGGCCATCAAACATGACCTAATGAACCATATTCACCTCCCCACCATGACTGTTCCATGTATTTTGGCATTTTACGACCATAAAACTTGAATTCCGCCCGATTCCCTAATTTTCGCATGCTATTGCGCTCGCCTTTTGCGTGGGCCAGGCGCCACTAAACCCGGATCACCTCAAATTATTGCGGGCCATAAAAAATAATCTAAGGAACCATAGTCACCACCTCGCCGTGACTGTTCCTCATTTGTTGGCGTTTTACGCCATAAAAGTAGAATTCGCGTGATTCCCTTATTTTCTTGTGCTATAGTCAACTCATTCGGCGTGGGCATGGCCCCTGAACCCTGATCGCCTCAAATTTTTCCAGGCCATCAAAAATAACCTAAGGAATCACACTCACCTCTCTTCCATGTCCGTTTCTCATTTTTTGGTATTTTACGGCCATAAAACTTGAATTCCACCCGATTCCATGATTTGCGCGTGCTATTGTGCACGCCTCCCGCGTCGGCCCGACCCCAAGGAACTGTATCGCCTCAAATTTTTCTGGTCCTTCAAAAATGGCCTAAGGAACCATAGTTATCACCCCGCCATGACCGTTCCTCGTTGTTTGGCATTTTGTGGCAATAAAATTGGAATTCCACTCGATTCCCTAATTTTCATGTGACATAGCCCACGCCTTCAGCGTGGGCGCAGCCCCCTGAACCCGAATCCCCTTAAATATTTTTGAGCCATCCAAAATGACCTAAGGAACCATATCAACTTCCCAGTCGTGACCGTTCCTTTTTTACGGCCATAAAATTAAAATTTTGCCCGATTCCTTCATTTTCGTGCACTATGGCCTCGGACCCAGATTGCCTTAAATTTTTTGGGTTGTCAGAAATGACCTAATACCCTAGTCACTGACCTGCCGTGACCGTTCCTCATATTATGGCATTTTACGGCCATAAAATCGAAATTCCGACCGATTTCCTCATTTTTGTGTGTTAGCCCACACCTTCCACATGGGCCCGACCCCCTGGACCCGGATCGCCTCAAATTTTTTCGAGCCATGAAAAACGACCTAAGGAACCATATTCACCCACCTCTACGACCGCTCCTCGTCGTTTGGTGTTTTGCGGCCATAAAACTAGAATTCGCTCTATTCCCTGATTTTCGTGTGCTATAGCTCACACCTTCCACGTGGGCCCAGCCACCGGACCCGGATAGTCTCAAATTATTCTGGGCCATCAAAAACTACCTAAGGAAGTATAGTCACCACCCCAGCGTAACTGTTCCTCATATTTTATCATTTTACGGCCATAAAACTTGAATTCCATCAGTTTCCCTGATTTTCGTGTGCTACGCCTTCTGCTTGGACCCATCCCCTGGACCCGGATCGCCTTATATGTTTCTGGGCTATAAAAAATGACCTAAGGAACCATAGTCACTGCCCCGCAGTGACCGTTTCTTATTGTTTGGCATATTTACGGCCATATATCTTTAATTTCGCCGGATTCCCTGATTTTCGTGTGCTATAGCCCACGCCTTCCGCGTGGGCCCGACCTCCCGGACACGGATCACCTCAATTTTTTTTGGGCCTTCTAAAATGACCTAAGAAACCATAGTCTCTGCCCTGCCATGACCGTTCCTCATCTTTTGGCATTTTACGGTTATAAAAATGGAATTCTGCACGATTCCCTGACTTTTGTGTGCTATCATCCACGCCTTTCGCATGGGCCCGACCCCTCGTACTCGGATCGCCTCAAATTTTTTTGGGCCATAAAAAATGACCTAAGGAACCATAGTCACCGCTCCTCTATGACCGTTCCTCGTTTTTTTGCATTTTACGGCCATAAAACTTGAATTTCACCCGATTCCCTGATTTTCGTATGCTATAGCCCACTCCTTCCGTGTGGGCCCAGGCCCCCAGGTCCGGATCGCCTTAAATTTTTCCGAGATGTCAAAAATTACCTAAGGAACCATAGTCACCTCCCCATCATGACCGTTCCTCTTTTTGTTTTGTGTTTTACGACCATAAAACTGGAATTCTACCTGATTCCCTGATTTTCGTGTGCTATGGCCCACGCCTTCCGTGTGGGCCTTGCCCCCCAGAACCGGATCACCTCAAATTTTTTTGGGTCATCGAAAATGACCTAAGTAACCATATTCATCTCCCCACCATGACCATTCCTCGTGTTTTGGCGTTTAACGACAATAAAATTAAAATTCCGCCCGATTCCCTGATTTTCGTGTGTATAGCCCATGCCTTACGCGTGGGCCAGGACACTCGAACCTGGATCGCCTTATATTTTTTCGGACCATAAAAAATGACCTAAGGAACCATAGTCACCGTCCCTCCATGATCGTTCCTCGTTGTTTTGTGTTTTACGACCTTGAAACTGGAATTTTACCTGATTCCCTCATTTTCGCGTGCTACTGTGCATGCCTTCCGCGTGGACCCGACCCTCCAGACCCGGATCACCTCAAATTTTACCGAGCCATCAGAAATGACCTAAGGAATCATAGTCACCATCTTTCCATGACCGATCCTCATTTTACAGCTATAAAACTAGAATTCCGCCCTATTCCCTAATTTTAGTGTCCTATAATCCACGCCTTCTGCGTGGGACTGGACCCCCGAACCCGGATCACCTCAATTTTTTTCGGGCCATAGAAAATGACCTAAGGAACCATAGTCACCACCCCGTCATGACTATTCCATGTTTTTTTGGCATTTTACGGCCATAAAACATGAATTCCGTCTGATTCTTTGATTTTCATATGTTGTAGCTCACACCTTCCACATGGGCCTGGCCCCCGAGACCCGGATAACCTCAAATTTTTTCGGGCCATCAAAAATGACCTAAGTAACCATAATCATCTCCCCGCCATGACCTTTCCTCATATTTTGGCATTTTACGGCCGTGAAACTTGAATTCAACCCGATTCACTAATTTTCGTGTGCTATAATCCACGCCTTCCGCATGGGCCCGACCCACCAGACCCGGATCGCCTCAAAATTTTTTGGGCCATCAAAAATGACCTAAGGAACTATAGTCACCTCCCCGCTATGACCGTTCCTCATTTTTTGGCATTTTACGGCAATAAAATTGGAATTACGCCTGATTCCCTGATTTTCGTGTGCTATAGCCCACGCCTTAAGCGTGGGCCAGGCCCCTCAGACCTGGATCGCCTTATATTTTTTCGTGCCATCAAAAATGACCTAAGGAACCATAGTCACCGCCCCTCCGTGCGTTCCTCATGTTTTTGCGTTTTACGGCTATAAAACTGGAATTCCGCCTCATTTCCTCATTTTCGCATGCTACTGCGCACGCCTTCCGCGTGGGCCCGGCCCCTGGATCCGGATCACCTCAAATTTTTTGGGCCATCAAAAATGACCTAGGAACCATAGTCATCGCCCCACCATAATCCTTACTCATTTTCTTTTGCGTTTCACGACAATAAAACTAGAATTCTGCCTGCTTCCATGATTTTTGTGTGCTATAGCCCATGCCTTCCGTGTAGGCTAGCCTCCCCGACCCGCATCGCCTTAAATTTTTTTGGGCTGTCAAAATTGACCTAAGGAACTATAGCCACTGCCCCTCCATGATCGTTCATCATTTTGTTTGCATTGTACGGCCCTAAAACTGGAATTCTACCTGATTCCCTAATCTTCGTATGCTATGGACCATGCCTTCCGTGTGGGCCTGGCCCCCCAGACTCAGATTGCCTTAAATTTTACCGGGCTGTCAAAAATGTCCTAAGACCCTAGTCACCACCCTGTCATGATCGTTCCTCAATTTTTGGTGTTTTACGGCCATAAAAAAGGAAGTCCAACAGATTCCATGATTTTCGTGTGTTATAACCCACGCCTTGCGCATGTGCCCGACCCCGTGGATCCGGATCGCCTCAATTTTTTTGGTCCATGAAAAATGACCTAAGGAACCATATTCACCGCCTCGCTGTCACCTCTCCTTGTTTTTTGCATTTTATGGCCATAAAACTGGAATTCCGCCCGATTCCCTGATTTTCGTGTGCTATAGCCCACGCCTTCCACGTAGGCCCAGCCACCCGGACCTGGATTGCCTCAAATTTTTCCGGGGCATAAAAAATGACCTAAGGAAGTGTAGTCACTGCCCCACCGTGATCGTTCCTCGTATTTTAGCATTTTATGTCCGTAAAACTTGAATTCCACACGATTCCCTATTTTCGTGTGCTATAGCCCACGCCTTCCGCGTGGGCCTAGCCCCGGACCCGAATCACCTCAAATTTTTCTAGGCAATCAAAAATTACCTAAGGAATCATAGTCATTACCCCGTCATGACTGTTCCTCATTTTTTGGTGTTTAACGGCCATAAAACTTTAATTCCACCGGATTCCATGATTTTCGTGTGCTATAGCCCATGCCTTCCGCGAGGACCCGGCCCCCTGGAACCAAATTGCCTCAAATATTTTTGGGCCATCCAAAATGACCTATGGAACCATAGTCATCACCCCACCATGACCGTTCCTCGTTTTTGGCATTTTACGGTAATAAAACTAAAATTTTGCCCGATTCCCTGATTTTCATGTGCTATAGCCCACGCCTTCTACATGGGCCTGGACCCTCGGAACCGGTGTCACGCCCCGAACTTGGAGGCGAGACCGGCACCCGGTGCCTCACCTATCCTTGCGTACTAACTTACGACTAAGGGATTTTGAACATATAATGTCATACTTTGCCCATGGGCCACATTGCAAGACAATTGCGAATGCTGACTAAATATCAATATAAAGCTGGGCCGACAAGGCCATCATAACTACTACAGTTGGCAAACCAACAAAATATACCTAAAAGGCTTACAAGCCCAACAAACTGCATTAACTGACAGGACATGTCTACAAGCCTCTACTGATGGATATACTGGGGTCGGAATAAGGGCCCGACCTACTCATAACATATATACATATATACACAAGATGTACGTAAAGCTCTAGACCCGGCAACTCCGAAGGGCATAGAGCTTATCGATCAAACTGAACTTGGGTAACACCTAATGAGGAGGTCTACCCGATTGTTTGTCTGAACCTGCACGCATGAAATGCAACGCCCCTAGAAAAGGGACGTTAGAACGAAATAATGTACCGAGTATGTAAGGCAATATACTGAAAGTTGAAACTGAACTGATAATATAATAACTGAAAGTAACTGGGAGTCAAAGATAAACTGAAGATATGCTCACCTGCTGATACTGACTTAATTCTCTCAATATAGTAAGTAAAATAGCTTTTCGGCCTTATAAGGCTCGGTATATATAACTGCTCTGTCGTAGTAGGCTCGCTCATAGGTGCTCGACCATACTAGGCTCTGTATCTCGGCCAACTGGGCTTGCTCATAGGCGCTCGGCCACAGTAGGCTCAGTATATAACTTACCATATGATCAGAGGTTTCCCAATAGGGGCCTGCCCATCTATTATAGCTCGATGGTAATGAAAATATTGTAATACTGTATATATAGGCTCTCTGCCCTCTTGACTGGAAGAAGACAATACTCAATTAAATATGAAGTCTCGATAAGGAGAATACTATAATTTATGAGACTACGATAATCTATATAAATTCGGGAGTATGAATTTCTCTTTATGCCTCATTAGCAAACACGTGCAGTTACGAGATCATGCCAAAATGAAGGAAGGATTTATCCTTAACATACCTAAACCGATTCTCTTGACGATCCCTCTAACACATGTCTTTTGCGAAAACACATTACGGCGGATTGAAGTAGGGGAAATTTCGTATGATATTCTTGAGAAAGATTGCACCGTATTCCCTTAGAATCGCAAATATCACGCTTTATCGCATCAAGAAGTTCAAATGCATTACTTGACTTCTATCCGTATGAAAACTCCTAAGCAATCAAGGTATTAAAAGCCCTTATCTTTTGAGGTTTCAATTGTCTTAGCAATATCAACTTTTTGTCACTTAGAAGATGTATTAAAAACCTCTTATTTTGAGATTTGTGGACCCCACCATTTTGTGATGACTTGGCCATAAAATCTCCTAATTGTGACACCAAGTATATGACTTAAGAGTCATATTTAGATAAAGCTTCTTGGCTGCCACGTTTTTGGCTAAGCTTATCCAAGATCTTGATTTAATTAGTTACCTTAATTAACTTATTAATCCTCCACTAATCCAATAATTAATTAATTACCCACATAATTTAAGAATTATCACAAATTACATAAAATACTACTCACTTTTAATACACTTTATACACTTTACTATCATGGCCATGTGGTACCTTGTATGACACTAGTCCATAAATACTGGGTATTTTAGCTCGGGCTGTATTTTATCCCAAAATATCAAACTTGGACGAAATTCCTTTTCTTCGATATGCTTACCTCTCACCTTCACGAATTTACTGATCACTTGTTTGAAATAGTATAATCTCAAAATAATCTCATTCCCGAACTTTATGTCGATTAACTTACGACAAAACTTTAACATACGAAAATGCGGGATGTAACACCTGGATCGCCTTAAATTTTTTCGGGCTATCAAAAATGACCTAATGAACCATATCATCGCCTCTCCATGACCGTTCCTAGTTTTTTAGCGTTATACGGCCATAAAACTGAAATTCTGCACGATTCCCTCATTTTTGTGTGCTTCATCCCACGCCTTCTGCGTAGGCCCCGCTCCCCGGACCCGAATCGCCTCAATTTTTTCGGGCTATCAAAATGACCTAAGGAACCATAGTCACCGGCCTTCCATGATCGTTCCTCATTTCTTGGCGTTTTACAGCCGTAAAACTTAAATTCCGCCCGGTTCCCTGATTTTCATGTGCTATAGCCCACACCTTTCGCGTGGGCCCGACCTCTGGACCCGGATCGCCTCAAATGTTTTTGGGCTATCAAAAACGTCCTAAGGATCCATAGTCACCACCCCACCATGACCGTTCCTCTTTTTCAGCATTTTACAGCCATAAAATTTGAATTTTGCCTGATTCCATGATTTTCGTATGCTATTGCCCACGCCTTCCGCGTGGGCCCTACCCCCGGACCCGGACAACCTTAAATTTTTTCGGTCTGTCGCAAATGACCTAAGGAACCATAGTTACTGCCCCGCCGTGACCGTTCCAACTTGTTTTGCGTTTTACGGTCATAAAACTTGAATTCTGATCGATTCCCTGATTTTCGTGTGTCATAGGCCAAGCCTTCCGCGTGAGCGGCGTGGGCCTGGCCCTCCGGACCCAGATCGCCTTAAATTTTTTCGGGCCGTCAAAAATGACCTAAGACCCTAGTCACCGCCCTGCCATGACCATTCCTCATTATTTGGCATTTTACGGTGATAAAACTAGAACTGTGTCTGATTCCCTGATTTTCGTGTGTTATAGCACACGCCTTCCGCATTGGCCCAGACCACCAGACCCGGATCGCCTGAAATTTTTCCGGGCCTCCAAAATGACCTAAGGAACCATAGTCACCATCCCTCCAAGATCGTTCCTCGTTTCTTTCCATTTTACAGTCATAAAACTGGAATTCTGCCTGATTCCCTCCTCTTCGTGTGCTACTGCGCACGCCTTTCGTGTAGGCCCGGCCCCCTAGATCCAGATAGCCTCAAATTTTTTCGAGCCATCCAAAAAAACCTAAGGAACCGTATTCACCACTCCTCCATGACCGTTCCTCATGTTTTGGCATTTTACGGCCGTAAAACTTGAATTCCGCCTGATTTCCTAATTTTCATATGATATAGCTCACGCCTTCCGCGTGGGCCAGGCCACCCGGACCCAGATCGACTTAAATTTTTTCGAACCATAAAAAATGACCTAAGGAACCATAGTCACCACCTCGCCGTGATCGGTTCTCATTTTTTTAGTATTTTACGGCTATAAAACTGGAATTTCGCTCAATCCCCTAATTTGCGTGTGCTATAATCCATGCCTTCTATGTGGGCCCGGACCCAAATTGCCTCAACTTTGTTCGGGCTATAACAAATGACCTAAGGAACCATAGTCACTGCCCCACTGTGACCGTTCCATTCTTTTGGCGTTTTACGGCCGTATAACTTGAATTTCGCCCGATTCCCTGATTTTCGTGTGCTATAACTCACGCCTTCCACATGGGCCCGGCCCCCGGTACCGGATCGCCTCAAATTTTGTCGGGCCATAAAAAATAACCTAAGGAACCATAGTCATAGCCCCACCGTGACTGTTTCTCATTTTCTGGCGTTTCATGACAATAAATCTGGAATTTTGCCTAATTCCCTACTTTTCATGTGCTATAGCCCATGCCTTCCGCGTAGGCCAGGCCTCCAGGTCCCGAATCATCTTAAAATTTTTCGGGCCGTCAAAAATGACCTAAGGAACAATAGCCACTGCTCTACCATGACCAGTCCTCGTTTGTTTGCTTTTTACAGCCATAAAACTGGAATTCTGCCTGATTCTCTCATTTTCGTGTGCTATGGTCCACGCCTTTCACGTGGGCCTTGCCTCCCGGACCTGGATCGCCCCAAATTTTTCCGGATCTTCATAAACGACCTAAGAAACCATATTCACTGCCCTGCCATGACCGTTCCTTGTATTTTGGCATTTTACGGCCGTGAAACTTGAATTTCGACGTTTTACGGCCGTGAAACTTGAATTCTGCTCGATTCCCTCATTTTCATGTGCTATAGCCCACGCATTACGCATGGGCTCGACCCTTGGACCCGGATTGCCTCAAACATTTTCGACCCATCAAAAATGAACTAAGGAGCCATAGTCAGTTCCCCGCCATTACCGTTCCTCTTTTTTGATATTTTACGGTCATAAAACTTGAATTTCGCCCGATTCCCTGATTTGCGTGTGCTATAGCACACGCCTTGCGCGTGGACCTGGCCCCCCGGGCCTGGATCAACTTAAATTTTTTAGTGCCATCAAAAATGACCTAAGGAACCATAGTCACCTCCCCCACGTGACCGTTTTTCTTTTTTGCATTTTACGGCCATAAAACTGGAATTCTACCTGATTTCCTGATTTTCGTGTGCTATAGCCCACGCCTTCCACATGGGCCTGGCCCCCCGGTCCTAGATTGCCTTAAATTTTTCCGGGCCATCAAAAATGACCATTCCTCATTATTTGGCATTTTACGGCCATAAAACTGGAACTGTGTCCGATTCTCTGATTTTCCTGTGTATAGCACACACCTTCCGCATAGGCCCGGCCCCCCAGATCCGGATCGCCTCAAATTTTTTCGGGCCTAAAAAATGACCTAAGGAACCATAGTCACCGTCCCGCCGAGATCGTTCCTCGTTTCTTTCCATTTTACGGTCATAAAACTGAAATTCTGCCCGATTCCCTCATTTTCGTGTGCTACTACGCACGCGTTCCGCGTGGGCCCGACCCCCTGGATCCGCATCGCCTAAAATCTTTCCAGGAAATCAAAAATGAGATAAGGAACCGTATTCACCGCCCCACCGTGAGACCGTTTCTCGTGTTTTGGTGTTTTACGGCCGTAAAACTTTAATTTCGCGGGATTCCCTAATTTTTGTGTGCTATAGCTCACGCCTTCCACGTGGGACAGGCCCCCTGGACCCGGATCGACTAAAAGTTTTTCGGACCATAAAGATTGACCTAAGGAACCATAGTCACCACTTCTCCATGACTGTTTCTCGTGTTTTGGCATTTTACGGCTATAAAACTTGAATTCCACTCGATCCCCTAATTTTCGTGTGCTATAATCCACGCCTTCTGCGAGGGCCCGGACCCGAATCATCTCAAATTTTTTCGGGCCATAAAAAATGACCTTAGGAACCATAGACACAGCCCCTCCATGACCTTTCCATTTTTTTGGCGTTTTAAGGCCATAAAACTTGAATTTCGCCTGATTCCCTGATTTTTGTGTGATGTAGCTCACGCCTTCTGCATGGGCCCGGCCCCCAGAACAGGATCGCCTCAAATATTGTCGGGCCATCAAAAACAACCTAAGGAACCACACTCATCGCCCCACTATGACCGTTCCTCGTCTTTTGGCATTTCACGACAATAAAACTAGAATTCCACTCGATTCCCTTCTTTTCGTGTTCTATAGCCCACGCCTTCCACGTAGGCCTGGCCTCTCGGACCCAGATCACCTTAAATTTTTTCGGGCCATAAAAATGGACTCAAGGAACCATAGCCACTACCCTTCCATGACCGTTCCTCGTTTGTATGCATTTTACGACCATAAAACAAGAATTCTTCCTGATTCCCTCATTTTCGTGTGCTATGGCCCACGCCTTCCGTGTGGGCCTTACCCCCCGGACCCGGATCGCCTCAAATTTTTTCGGATCTTCAGAAATGACCTAAGGAATTATATTCACTGCCTGCCATGATTGTTCCTCATTTTTGGCATTTTACGGCAGTGAAACTTGAATTCCGCTCGATTCCCTGATTTTCATGTGCAATAGCCCACACCTTTCGCGTGGGCCCGACCCCTGAACCCGGATTGCCTTAAATATTTCCGACCGACCATAACTGACCTAAGTAATCATAGTCACTGCCCCTCCATTACCGTTCCTCTTTTTTGGCATTTTACGACCATAAAACTTGAATTTCGCCTGATTCCCTGATGTTCATGTGCTATAGCACACGTCTTCCGCGTGGACCCGGCCCCCCGGGCCTGGATCGCCTTAAATTTTTCCAGGCAGTCAAAAATGACCTAAGGAACCATAGTCACCTCCCCGATGTGATCGTTCCTTTTTTTGCATTTTACGGTCATAAAACTAAAATTCTACCTGATTCTCTGATTTTCGTGTGCTATGGCCCACGCCTTCCGCGTGGGCCTGGTCCTCGGTCCTAGATCGCCTTAAATTTTTTCGGTACGTTAAAAATGACCAAAGACCCTAGTCACCACCCTGTCATGACCATTCCTCATTATTTGGCATTTTACGACCATAAAACTGGAACTGTGTCTGATTCCTTGATTTTCGTGTATTATAGCACACGCCTTCCGCATTGGCCCAGCCGCCCACACCTGGATCTCCTCAAATTTTTTTTGGGCCTCAAAAACTACCTACGGAACCATAGTCACCATCCCGCCGAGACCGTTCCTCGTTTCTTTCCATTTTACGGTCATAAAACTGGAATTCTACCCGATTCCCTCATTTTCGTGTGCTACTATGAACGCCTTCCGCGTGGGCCCGGCCCTCAGGATTCAGATCGCCTCAAATTTTTTTGGGCCATCAGAAATGACCTAAGGAACCGTAGTCACTGCCCCACCATGACCGTTCCTCATATTTTGGCATTTTACGGCTGTAAAACGTTAATTCTGCTTGATTCCTTGATTTACGTGTGCTATAACTCACGCCTTCCGCGTGGGCTAGTCCCCCGGACCCGGATCGACTTAAATTTTTTTGGACCATAAAAAATGACCTAAGGAACCATAGTCACCACCTTGCCGTGACCGTTTCTCGTTTTTGGATTTTTACGGCTATAAAACTAGAATTCTGCTCGATCCCGTAATTTTTGTGTGATATAATCCACGCCTTTTGGGTGGGCCGGACGCCCGGAACCGGATCGCCTCAAATGTGTTTGGGCCATAAAAAATGACTTGGGAACCATAGTCACCGCCCCGCCTTGACCGTTCCATTTGTTTGGCGTTTTACGGCCATAAAACTTGAATTCCGCCCGATTCCCTGATTTTTGTGTGCTTTAGCTTATGCCTTGCGCATGGGCCCGACCCCCGGAACCGGATCTCCTAAAATTTTTTCGGGCCATAAAAAACAACCTAAGAAACCATAGTCATTGCCCCACTGTGACCGTTCTTCGTTTTTTGGCGTTTCACGATAATAAAACTAGAATTCTGCCCGATTCCCTGCTTTTCTTCCGCATAGGCCAGGACCCCCGGACTCGGATCACCTTAAATATTTTCGGGCCATCAAAAATGACCTAATGAACCATATCCACTACCCCTCCGTGACTTTTCCTCGTTTGTTTGCGTTTTACGGCCATAAAACTATAATTCTACCCGATTCCCTCATTTTCGTGTGCTATGGCCCACGCCTTCTGCGTGGACCTTGCCCCCCGGACCCGGATCGCCTCAAATTTTTCTGGATGTTCAGAAATGACCTAAGAAACCATATTCATTGCCCCACCATTACCGTTCCTCTTTGTTGGCATTTTACGGCCATAAAACTTGAATTTCCCTTGATTCCCTAATTTTCATGTGCTATAGCACACGCCTTCCGCGTGGACCCGGCCCCCCGGGTCTGGATTGCCTTAAATTTTTTCGAGCCATCAAAAATGACGTAAGGAACCATAGTCACCGTCCCGCTAAGACCGTTCCTCGTTTCTTTCCGGTTTACGGTCATAAAATTGGAATTCTGCCCGATTCCCTCATTTTCGTGTGCTATTGTGCACGCCTTCCGCGTGGGCCTGGCCCCCTGTATTCGGATTGCCTCAAATTTTTCCGGGCCATGAAAAATGACCTAAGAACCGTAGTCACCACCCCACCATGACCTTTCCTCGTGTTTTGGCGTGTTACAGTCATAAAACTATAATTCCGCCCGATTCCCTGATTTTCGTGTGCTATAGCTCACGCCTTCCGCGTGGGCCAGGCCCCCCGGACTCAGATCGACTTAAATTTTCTCGGACCATAAAGAATGACATAAGGAACCATAGTCACCACCTCACCGTGAACATTTCTCGTGTTTGTCATTTTACGGCTATAAAATTGGAATTCCGCTCAATCCCCTAATTTTCGTGTGCTATAATCCGCGCCTTCTGTGTGGGCCCTGACCTCCGGACCCAGATCACCACAAATTTGTTCGGGCCATATAAAATGACCTAAGGAACCATAGTCACCTCCCTTCCATGACCGTTTCTTTTTGTTTGGCGTTTTACGGCCGTGAAACTTGAATTCCGCTCGATTCCCTGATTTTCGTGTGCTATAGCCCATGCCCTCCGCGTGGGCCCGAACCTTTGACCCGGATTGCCTCAAATATTTTTGACCAATCAAAAATGACCTAAGGAAGCATAGTCACCGCCCCGCCATTTATGTTCCTCTTATTTGGCATTTTACGACCATAAAACCTGAATTTTGCCCAATTCCCTGATTTTCGTGTGCTATAGCACAAGCCTTCTGCGTTGACCCGCCCTCGGTCCTGGATCGCCTTAAATATTTTTGGGCCATCAAAAATGACCTAAGGAACCATAGTCACCTCCCCGACGTGACCGTTCCTCTTTTTTGCATTTTACGGCCATAAAACTGGAATTCTACCTAATTCATTGATTTTCATGTGCTCTTGTCCACGCCTTACGCGTGGGCCTGGCCCCCCGATCCTAGATCGCCTTAAATTTTTTCGGGCCGTCAAAAATGACCTAAGACTCTAGTCACCACCCTTCCATGACCATTCCTCAATATTTGGCATTTTACGGCCATAAAACTTGAATTGTGTCCGATTTCCTAATTTTCTTGTGTTATAGCACACGCCTTCCGCATTGGCGCGGCACCCCAGATCCAGATCGCCTCAAATTTTTTCAGGCCTAAAAAATGACCTAAGGAACCGTAGTCACAGTCCCGCCGAGACCGTTCCCTATTTCTTTGCATTTTACGGTCATAAAACTGGAATTCTGCCCGAATCACTCATTTTCGTGTGCTACTGCACACGCTTTCCGCGTGGGCCCGGCCCCTGGATCTGGATCGCCTTAAATTTTTTTGGGACATCACAAATGACCTAAGGAACCATAGTCACCACCCCGCCATGACCGTTCCTCATGTTTTGGCATTTTACGGCAGTAAAACTTGAATTCCGCCTGATTCCCTGATTTTCGTGTGTTATAGCTCACGCCTTCCCCGTGGGCCAAGCCCCCCGGACCCGGATTGACTTAAATTTTCTGGGACCATAAATAATGACCTAAGGAACCATAGTCACCACCTCGTCGTGACCGTTTCTCGCATTTTGGCATTTTACGGCTATAAAACTAGAATTCCGCTCGATCCCCTAATTTTTGTGTGCTATAATCCACGCCTTCTGCGTGGGCCCGGACCCCCGGACCAGGATCGCCTCATATTTCTTTAGGCCATAAACAATGACCGAAGATACCATTGTCACCGCCCCATCATGACCGTTCTATTTCTTTGGCATTTTACAGCCATATAACTTGAATTCCGCCCGATTTTCTGATTTTTTGTGTGTTGTACCTCACGCCTTCCGCATGGGCCCGGCCCCCGAAACCGGATCGCCTCAAATTTTGTCAGGCCATCAAAAACAACCTAAGGAACCATAGTCATCGCCCCACTATGACTGTTCCTCATTTTTTGGCGTTACACGACAATAGAACTGGAATTCCGCCCGATTCCTTATTTTTTGTGTGCTATATCCCACACCTTCCACGTAGGCCAGGACCCCCGGAACCGGATCATCTTAAATTTTTTTGGGCCGTCAAAAATGACCTAAGGAACCGTAGTCACTGCCCCGCCGTGACCGTTCTTCGATTGTTTGTGTTTTACGGCCATAAAACTAGAATTCTGCCTCTGATTCCCTCATTTTCATGTGCTATGGCCCATGCCTTCCGCGTGGGCCTTGCCCCCCGGACCCGGTTCGCCTAAAATTTTTCTGGATCTTCTGAAATGACCTAAGGAACCATAATCAGTACCATGCTATAACCGTGACTCGTTATTTGGCATTTTACGCCAGTGAAACTTGAATTCTGCTCGATTCCCTGATTTTCGTGTGCTATAGCCCACGCCTTCCGTGTGGGCCCGACCCCTGGACCCGGATCGCCTCAAATATTTTCAACCTATCAAAAATGACCTAAGGAACCATAGTCACCACCCCGCCACTACCGTTCCTCTTTTTTGGCATTGTACGACAACAAAACTTGAATTTCGCCAGATTCCCTGATTTTCGTGTGCTATAGCACATGCCTTCCGCGTGGACCCGGACCCCTGGGCCTGGATCGTCTTAAATTTTTCCAGGTAGTAAAAAATGACCTAAGGAACTATAGTCACCTCCCCGACATGACCGTTCCTCTTTTTTGCATTTTACCGCCATAACACTGGAAATCTACCTGATTCCTTGATTTTTGTGTGTTATGGTCCACGCCTTCCGCGTGGGCTAGGCCCCCTGGTCCTAGATCGTATTAAATTTTATCGGGCCGTAAAAAATGACCTAAGACCTAGTCACCACCCTGCTGTGACCATTCCTCATTTTTTGGTATTTTACGGCCATAAAACTGGAACTGTGTCCGATTCCCTGATTTTCGTGTGTTATAGCACACGCCTTCCGTATTGGCCCGCCACCGTGACCCGGATCGCCTCAAATTTTTTCGGGCCTCAAAAATGACCTAAGGAACCATAGTCACCGTCCCACCGAGACCCTTCCTCATTTCTTTCCGTTTTACGGTCATAAAACTGAAATTCTTCCCGATTCCCTCATTTTTGTGTGCTACTGCACACGCCTTCCGTGTGGGCCCGATCTCCTGGATCCGGATCGCCTCAAATTTTTTTGGGCCATCAAAAATGACCTAAGGAACTGTAGTCACCTCCCCACCATGACCGTTTTATTGTTTTGGCATTTTACGGCCATAAAACTTGAATTCTGCCCGATTTCTTAATTTTCGTGTGCTAAAGCTGAAGCTCACGCCTTACGCATGGGTCCGGCCCCCGAAACCGGATCGCCTCAAATTTTGTCGGGCCATCAAAAACAACCTAAGGAACAATAGTCATCGCCCCACCATGACCGTTCCTCGCTTTTTTGGCATGTCATGACAATAAAACTGGAATTCCACTCGATTTCCTGCTTTTCGTATGCTATAGCCAACGCCTTCCGCGTAGGCCAGGTCCCTCGGACCCGGATTACCTTAAATTTTTTCAAGCCATCTAAAATGACCTAAGGAACCATAGCCATTGCCCCGCTGTGACTGTTCCTTATTTGTGTGCATTTTACGGCCATAAAATTGGAATTCTGCCCGATTCCCTCATTTTCGTGTGCTATGGCCCATGCCTTCCGCATGGGCCTTGCCCCCTGGCCTCGGATCGTCTAATATTTTTTCGGATCTTCAGAAACGACCTAAGGAACCTTATTCACTGCCCCGCTGTGACCATTTCTCTTTTTTGGCATTTTACGACCGTGAAACTTGAATTCCGCTTGATTCCCTACCCGTGGACACGGATAGCCTCAAATATTTTCGACCCATCACAAATGACCTAAGGAACCATAGTCACCGCCTCGCCATTACCGTTCCTCTTTTTTGGAATTTTACGGCCATAAAACTTGAATTTCGCCCGATTCCCTGATTTTCGTGTGCAATAGCACACGCCTTCCATGTTGACCCGGCCACCCGGGACTGGATCGCCTTAAACTTTTTTGGGCCGTCAAAAATGATCTAAGGAACCATAAATTCTACCTGATTCCTTGATTATCGTGTGCTATGGCCCACACCTTCCGCGTGGGCCCCCGGTCCTAGATCGCCTTAAATATTTTTGGGCCGTCAAAAATGACCCAAGACCCTAGTCACCGCCCTGCCATGACCATTCCTTATTATTTGGTAATTTACGGCCATAAAACTGGAACTGTGTTCGATTCCCTAATTTTCATGTGTTATAGCACACGCCTTCCGCATTGGCCTGGTCCCCACACCCGGATCGCCTTAAATTTTTCCGAGCCTCAAAAATTACCTAAGGAACCATACTCACCATCCCTCCGAGACCGTTCCTCTTTTCTTTCTATTTTACGGTCTTAAAACTGGAATTTTGCCCGATTCCCTCATTTTCGTGTGCTAATGCGTACGCCTGCCGCGTGGGCCCACACCCGAGCCATCAAAAATGACCTACGGAACTGTAGTCACTGCCCCGCTATGACCGTTCCTCGTGTTTTGGCATTTTACGGCCGCAAAACTTGAATTCCGCCTAATTCCCTGATTTTCGTGTGCTATCGCTCATGCCTTCCGCGTGGGCCAGGCCCCCGGACCCAGATCGACTTAAATTTTTTCGGACCATAAAGAATGACCTAAGGAACCATAGTCACCACCTCGCCATGATTTTTTCTCGTATTTTGGCATTTTACGGCTATAAAACTGGAATTCCGTCCAATTCCCTAATTTTCGTTTGCTATAATCCACGCCTACTGCGTGGGCCCGGACCCCCAGACCCGGATCGCCTCAAATTTGTTCAGGCTATCAATAATGACCTAAGTAACTATAGTCACCACCCTGCCATGACCGTTCCATTTTTTTTGGCATTTTACGGCTATAAAACTTGAATTCTGCCCGATTCCCTGATTTTCATGTGTTGTAGCTAATGCCTACCGCATGGGCCCGGCCCCCGTAACCGGATCGCCTCAAATTTTGTCGAGCCATAAAAAACAACCTAACGAACCATAGTCATCATGCCACTGTGACCGTTCCTCGTTTTTTGGTGTTTCACGACAATAAAACTGGAATTCCGCCCAATTCCCTATTTTTCGTGTGCTATAACCCACGCCTTCTGCGTAGGCCAGGCCACCCGGACCTGTATCACCTTAAATTTTTACGGGCCATCACAAATGACTTAAGGAACCATATCCACTGCCCCTCCATGACCGTTCCTTGTATATTTGCGTTTTACGGCCATTAAATTTGAATTCTACCTAATTCCCTCATTTTCGTGTGCTATGGCCCACGCCTTCGGCGTGGGCCTTGCCCCCCCGACCCGGATCGCCTCAAATTTTTTCGGATCTTCAGAAACGACATAACGAACCATATTCACTGCCCCGCCGCGACCCTTCCTCGTTGTTTGGCATTTTACGGCCGTGAAACTTGAATTCTGCTCGGTCCCCTAATTTCGTGTGCTATAATCCACGCCTTCTGCGTGGGCCCGGACCCCCAAACTCGGATCGCCTCAAATTTGTTTGGGCCATCAAAATTGACCTAAGGAACCATAGTCACCGCCTCGCTGTGACTGTTCCATTTGTTTGGCATTTTATGGCCATAAAACTTGAATTCCGCCCGATTCCCTAATTTTCGTATGCTGTAGCTCACGCCTTCCGCATGGGACCGACCCCCGAAATCGGATCGCCTCAATTTTTGTCGGGCCATCCAAAACAACCTAAGTAACCATAGTCATCGCCCCACTGTGACCGTTCCTCGTTTTTAGGCGTTTCACGACAATAAATCTTGAATTCCACCCGTTTCCCTGCTTTTCGTGTGCTATAGCCCACGCCTTCCGCGTAGGCTAGGCCCCCCGGACCCGGATCACCTTAAATTTTTTCGGGCCGTCCAAAATGACCTAAGGAACCATAGCCACTGCCCCCCCATGGCCGTTCCTCGTTTGTTTGCATTTTACGGCCATTAAATTGGAATTCTGCCCGATTCCCTCATTTTCGTGTGCTATGGCCCACGCCTTCCGCGTGGGCCTTGACCCCCGGACCCGGATCGCCTCAAATATTTTCGGATCTTCAGAACCAACCTAAGGAACCATATTCACTGCCCTTCCATGACCCTTCCTCGTTGTTTGGCGTTTTACGGCCATGAAACTTGAATTTCGCTCGATTCCCTGATTTTCGTGTGCTATAGCCCATGCCCTCCGCGTGGGCCCGAACCTTTGACCCGGAGTGCCTCAAATATTTTTGACCAATAAAAAATGACCTAAGGAACCATAGTCACTGCCCCGCCATTTATGTTCCTCTTATTTGGCATTTTACGACCATAAAACTTGAATTTCTCCCAATTCCCTGATTTTTGTGTGCTATAGCACAAGCCTTCCGCGTTGACCCGCCCTCGGTCCTGGATCGCCTTAAATATTTTTGGGCCATCAAAAATGACCTAAGGAACCATAGTCACCTCCCCGACGTGACCGTTCCTCTTTTTTGCATTTTACGGCCATAAAACTGGAATTCTACCTAATTCCTTGATTTTCATGTGCTATGGTCCACGCCTTACGCGTGGGCCTGGCCCCCCGGTCCTAGATCGCCTTAAATTTTTTCTGGCCGTCAAAAAATGACCTAAGACTCTAGTCACTGCCCTTCTGTGACCATTCCTCAATATTTGGCATTTTACGGCCATAAAACTTGAATTGTGTCCGATTTCCTATTTTTCTTGTGTTATAGCACACACCTTCCGCATTGGCGCGGCACCCCAGATCCAGATCGCCTCAAATTTCTTCGGGCCTCAAAAATGACCTAAGGAACCGTAGTCACCGTCCCACCGAGACCGTTCCCTATTTCTTTGCATTTTACGGTCATAAAATTGGAATTCTGCCCGATTTACTCATTTTCGTGTGCTACTGCGCACGCTTTCCGCGTGGGCCCGGCCCCTAGATCTGGATCGCCTTAAATTTTTTCGGGACATCACAAATGATTTAAGGAACCATAGTCACCACCCCGCCATGACCGTTCCTCATGTTTTGGCATTTTACGGTAGTAAAACTTGAATTCCGCCCGATTCCCTGATTTTCGTGTGTTGTAGCTAATGCCTTCTGCATGGGCCCGGCCCCCGTAACCGGATCGCCTCAAATTTTGTCGGGCCATAAAAAACAACCTAACGAACCATAGTCATCATGCCACTATGACCATTCCTCATTTTTTAGCGTTTCACGACAATAAAACTGGAACTCCGCCCGATTCCCTGCTTTTCGTGTGCTATAGCCCACGCCTTCTGCATAGGCCAGGCCACCCGGACCCGGATCACCTTAAATTTTTACGGGCCGTCACAAATGACCTAAGGAACCATAGCCACTGCCCCTCCATGACCGTTCCTCGTTTATTTGCGTTTTACGGCCATAAAATTTGAATTCTACCTAATTCCCTCATTTTCGTGTGCTATGCCCATGCCTTCCGCGTGGGCCTTGCCCCCAACCCGGATCGCCTCAAATTTTTTTGGATCTTAAGAAACGACATAACGAACCATATTCACTGCCCCGCTGTGACCCTTCCTCATTGTTTGGCATTTTACGGCCGTGAAACTTGAATTCCGCTCGGTCCCCTAATTTCGTGTGCTATAATCCACGCCTTCTGCGTGGGCCCGGACCCCCGAACCCGGATCGTCTCAAATTTGTTCGGGCCATCAAAATTGACCTAAGGAACCATAGTCACCACCTCGCTATGACCGTTCCATTTGTTTTGCATTTTATGGCCATAAAACTTGAATTCCGCCCGATTCCCTAATTTTCGTATGCTGTAGCTCACGCCTTCCGCATGGGTCCGACCCCCGAAACCGAATCGCCTCAATTTTTGTCGGGCCATCAAAAAAAACCTAAGTAACCATATTTATCGCCCCACTATAACCGTTCCTCGTTTTTTGGCGTTTCACGACAATAAATCTTGAATTCCACCCGATTCCCTGCTTTTCGTGTGCTATAACCCACGCCTTCCGCGTAGGCTAGGCCCCCCGGACCCGGATCACCTTAAATTTTTTCGGGCCGTCCAAAATGACCTAAGGAACCATAGCCACTGCCCCTCCATGGCCATTCCTCGTTTGTTTGCATTTTACGGCCATTAAATTGGAATCTGCCTGATTCCCTCATTTTCATGTGCTATGGCCCACGCCTTCCGCGTGGGCCTTGACCCCCGGACCCGGATCGCCTCAAATATTTTCGGATCTTCAGAACCGACCTATGGAACCATAGTCATCACCCCACTGTGACCGTTCCTCATTTTTTGGCGTTTCACGACAATAAAACTGGAATTCCGCCCAATTCCCTGCTTTTCGTGTGCTATAGCCCACGCCTTCTGCGTAGGCCAGGCCACCCAGACCCGGATCGCCTTAAATTTTTTCGGGCCATCACAAATGACCTAAGGAACCATAGCCACTGCCCCTCCGTGACCGTTCCTCGTTTATTTGCGTTTTACAGCCATAAAATTTGAATTCTACCTAATTCCCTCATTTTCGTGTGCTATGGCCCACGCCTTCCGCGTGGGCCTTGCCCCCCGACCCGGATCGCCTCAAATTTTTTCGGATCTTCAGAAACGACATTACGAACCATATTCACTGCCCCTCCATGACCATTCTTCGTTGTTTGGCATTTTACGGCCGTGAAACTTGAATTCTGCTCGGTCCCCTAATTTCGTGTTCTATAATCCACGCCTTCTGCGTGGGCCCGGACCCCCGAACCTGGATCGCCTCAAATTTGTTCGGGCCATCAAAATTGACCTAAGGAACCATAGTCACCGCCTCGCTATGACCGTTCCATTTGTTTGGCATTTTATGGCCATAAAACTTGAATTCCGCCCGATTCCCTAATTTTCGTATGCTGTAGCTCACGCCTTCCGCATGGGACCGACCCCCAAAATCGGATCGCCTCAATTTTTGTCGGGCCATCAAAAACAACCTAAGTAGCCATAGTCATCGCCCCACTGTGACTATTCCTCATTTTTTGGCGTTTCACGACAATAAATCTTGAATTCCACCCGATTCCCTGCTTTTCGTGTGCTATAGCCCATGCCTTCCGCGTAGGCTAGGCCCCCCGGACCCGGATCACCTTAAATTTTTTCGGGCCATCCAAAATGACCTAAGGAACCATAGCCACTACCCCTCCATGGCCGTTCCTCGTTTGTTTGCATTTTACGGCCATTAAATTGGAATTCTGCCCGATTCCCTCATTTTCGTGTGCTATGGCCCACGCCTTCCGCGTGGGCCTTGACCCCCTAGCCCGGATCGCCTCAAATATTTTTGGATCTTCAGAACCGACCTAAGGAACCATATTCACTGCCCTGTCATGACCCTTCCTCGTTGTTTGGCGTTTTACGGCCGTGAAACTTGAATTCCGCTCGATTACCTGATTTTCGTGTGCTATAGCCCATGCCCTCCGCATGGGCCCGAACCTTTGACCCGGATTGCCTCAAATATTTTTGACCAATCAAAAATGACCTAAGGAACCATAGGTACCGCCCCGCCATTTATGTTCCTCTTATTTGGCATTTTACGACCATAAAACCTGAATTTCGCCCAATTCCCTGATTTTCGTATGCTATAGCACAAGCCTTCTGCGTTGACCCGCCCTCGGTCCTGGATCGCCTTAAATATTTTTGGGCCATCAAAAATGACCTAAGGAACCATAGTCACCTCCCCCGACATGACCGTTCCTCTTTTTTGCATTTTACGACCATAAAACTGGAATTCTACATAATTCATTGATTTTCATGTGCTATGGTCCACGCCTTACGCGTGGGCCTGGCCCCCCGGTCCTAGATCGCCTTAAATTTTTCCGGGCCGTCAAAAATGACCTAAGACTCTAGTCACCGCCCTTTTGTGACCATTCCTCAATATTTGGCATTTTACGGCCATAAAACTTGAATTGTGTCCGATTTCCTAATTTTCTTGTGTTATAGCACACGCCTTCCGCATTGGCGCGGCACCCCAGATCCAGATCGCCTCAAATTTTTTCAGGCCTCAAAAATGACCTAAGGAACCGTAGTCATAGTCCCGCCGAGACCGTTCCCTATTTCTTTGCATTTTACGGTCATAAAACTGGAAATCTGCCCGAATCACTCATTTTCGTGTGCTACTGCACACGCTTTCCGCGTGGGCCCGGCCCTTGGTTCTGGATCGCCTTAAATTTTTTTGGGACATCACAAATGACCTAAGGAACCGTAGTCACCACCCCGCCATGACCGTTCCTCATGTTTTGGCATTTTATGGCAGTAAAACTTGAATTCCGCCTGATTCCCTGATTTTCGTGTGCTATAGCTCACGCCTTCCCCGTGGGCCAAGCCCCCCGGACCCGGATTGACTTAAATTTTCTGGGACCATAAATAATGACCTAAGGAACCATATTCACCACCTCGTCGTGACCGTTTCTCGCATTTTGGCATTTTACGGCTATAAAACTAGAATTCCGCTTGATCCCCTAATTTTTGTGTGCTATAATCCACGCCTTCTGCGTGGGCCCGGACCCCCGGACCAGGATCGCCTCATATTTCTTTAGGCCGTAAACAATGACCGAAGATACCATTGTCACCGCCCCATCATGACCGTTCCATTTCTTTGGCATTTTACAGCCATATAACTTGAATTCCGCCCGATTTTCTGATTTTTGTGTGTTGTAGCTCACGCCTTCGCATGGGCCCGGCCCCCGAAACCGGATCGCCTAAAATTTTGTCAGGCCATCAAAACAACCTAAGGAACCATAGTCATCACCCCACTATGACTGTTCCTCATTTTTTGGCGTTACACGACAATAGAACTGGAATTCCACCCGATTCCTTATTTTTCGTGTGCTATAGCCCACACCTTCCGCGTAGGCCAGGACCCCCGGAACCGGATCATCTTAAATTATTTTGGGCCATCAAAAATGACCTAAGGAACCGTAGTCACTGCCTCGCCATGACCGTTCTTCGATTGTTTGTGTTTTACGGCCATAAAACTGGAATTCTGCCTGATTCCCTCATTTTCATGTGCTATGGCCCATGCCTTCCGCGTGGGCCTTGCCCCCCGGACCCGGTTCGCCTAAAATATTTCCGGATCTTCTGAAATGACCTAAGGAACCATAATCAGTGACTCATTATTTGGCATTTTACGCCAGTGAAACTTGAATTCTGCTCGATTCCCTGATTTTCGTGTGCTATAGCCCACTCCTTCCGCGTGGGCCCGACCCCTGGACCCGGATCGCCTCAAATATTTTCAATCAATCAAAAATGACCTAAGGAACCATAGTCACCACCCCGCCACTACCGTTTCTCTTTTTTGGCATTTTACGACAACAAAACTTGAATTTCGCCCGATTCCCTGATTTTCGTGCGCTATAGTTAGAAAGTAATTAAGAGGGACCCGGACACCCGGGCCTGGATCGCCTTAAATTTTTCCAGGCCGTAAAAAATGATCTAAGGAACTATAGTCACCTCCCCGACATGACCGTTCCTCTTTTTTGCATTTTACCGCCATAACACTGGAAATCTACCTGATTCCTTGATTTTCGTGTGTTATGGTCCACGCCTTCCGCGTGGGCTAGGCCCCCCGGTCCTAGATCGTATTAAATTTTATCGGGCCGTCAAAAATGACCTAAGACCCTAGTCACCGCCCTGCTGTGACCATTCCTCATTTTTTGGTATTTTACGGCCATAAAACTGGAACTGTGTCCGATTCCCTGATTTTCATGTGTTATAGCACACGCCTTCCGTATTGGCCCGTCACCGTGACCCGGATCGCCTCAAATTTTTTCGGGCCTCGAAAATGACCTAAGGAACCATAGTCACCATCCCGCCGAGACCCTTCCTCATTTCTTTCCATTTTACGGTCATAAAACTGAAATTCTTCCCGATTCCCTCATTTTTGTGTGCTACTGCACACGCCTTCCGTGTGGGCCCGACCTCCTGGATCCGGATCGCCTCAAATTTTTTTGGGCCATCAAAAATGACCTAAGGAACTGTAGTCACCTCCCCACCATGACCATTCCTCATGGTTTAGCCTTTTATGGCGGTAAAACTTGAATTCCGCCTGATTCCTTGATTTTCGTATGTTATAGCTCACGCCTTCCGCGTGGGCCAGGCCACCTGGACCCGGATCGACTTAAAATTTTTTGGGCCACCACAAATGACCTAAGGAACCATAGTCACTGCCCCGCCATGACCGTTTTATTTGTTTGGCTTTTTACGGCCATAAAACATGAATTCTGCCCGATTCCCTGATTTTCGTGTGTTGTAGCTCACGCCTTCCACAAGGGGCCGGCCCCCCAAACAGGATCGCCTCAAATTTTGTCCGGCCATCAAAAACAACCTAAGGAACCATAGTCATCGCCTCACTGTGACCGTTCCTCGTTGTTTGGCATTTCACGATAATAAAATTGGAATTCTGCCTGATTCCCGCTTTTCGTGTGCTATTGCCCACGCCTTCCAAGTAGGCCAGGCCCCCCGGATCCGGAACACCTTAAATTTTTTCGAGCCATCCAAAATAACCTAAAGAACCATAGCCACTACCCCGCCGTGATCGTTCCTTGTTTGTTTTTGTTTTACGGCCATAAAATTAGAATTCTGCCCGATTCCTTCATTTTCGTGTGCTATGGCCCACGCCTTTCGTGCGGGCCTTGCACCCCGTACCCGGATTGCCTCAAATTTTCCGGATCTACAGAAATGACCTAAGGAACCATATTCAATGCCCCGTTGTGACCCTTCCTCGTTTTTGGCTTTTTATGGCTGTGAAACTTGAATTCCGCTCGATTTCCTGATTTTCTTGTGCTATAGGCTACGCCTTTTGTGTGGGCCCGACCCCTCGACCCGAATCGCCTCAAATATTTTTGACCAATCAAAAATGACCTAAGGAACCATAATCACTGCCTCGCCATTACCGTTCCTCTTTTTTGGTATTTTACGGCCATAAAACTTGGATTTCGCCCGATTCCCTGATTTTCGTATGCTATAGCACACGCCTTCCGCATGGACCCACCCCCGGGGCCTGGATCGCCTTTAATATTCCTGGGCTGTCAAAATAGACCTAAGGATTCATAGTCACCTCCCCGACGTGACCGTTCCTCATTTTTGCATTTTACGGCCATAAAACTGGAATTCTACCTTATTCCTTGATTTTCGGTGCTATGGCGCACGCTTTCCCCATGGGCCTGGGCCCTCGGTCCTAGATCGCCTTAAATTTTTTCTGGCAGTCAAAAATGACCTAAGACCCTAGGCACCGCCCTGCCATGACCATTCCTCAATATTTGGCATTTTACGGCCATAAATCTTGAATTGTGTCCGATTTCCTGATTTTCATGTGTTATAGCACCCGACTTCCGCATTCGCCCGGCACCCCAGACCCAGATCGCCTCAAATTCTTTCGGGCCTTAAAAATGACCTAAGGAACCGTAGTTACCGTCCCGCCGAGACTGTTCCCTATTTCTTTGCATTTTACGGTCATAAAACTGGAATTCTGCCCGATTCACTCATTTTCGTGTACTACTGCGCACGTTTTCCGCGTGGGCCCGGCCCCTTGGATCCGGATCACCTCAAATTTTTCCGGTCCATCACGAATGACCTAAGGAACCGTAGCCACCACCCCGCCATGACCGTTCCTCATGTTTTGGCATTTTACAACTGTAAAACTTGAATTCCGCCTGATTCCCTTATTTTCGTGTGCTATAGCTCACGCCTTCCGCGTGGGCCAGGCCCTCCGGACCCCGATCGACTTAAATTTTTTCGGACCATAAATAATGACCTAAGGAACAATAGTCACCACCTCACCGACACCGTTTCTAATTGTTTGGCATTTTACGGCTATAAAAATGGAATTCCGCTCGATCCACTAATATTTATGTGCTATTATCCACGCCTTCTTCGTGGGCCCAAACCCCCGAACCCGGATCACCTCAAACTTTTTCGGGCCATAAACAATGACCTAAGGAACCATAGTCACCGCCCCGCCATGACTGTTCCATTATTTTGGCATTTTACGGCCATAAAACTTGAATTCCGCCCGATTCCCTGATTTTTGTGTACTGTAGCTCACGTCTTTCGCATGGGCCCGGCCCCCGAAACCGGATCACCTAAAATTTTGTCGGGACATCATAAATAACATAAGGAACCATAGTCATTGGCCCACCATGACCGTTCCTCATTTTTTGGCATTTCACGACAATAAAACTGGAATTCCGACTGATTCCCTGTATTTCGTGTGTTATAGCCCACGCCTTCCGCGTAGGCCAGTCCCCCCAGACCCGGATCACCTTAAATTTTTTCGGGCCTGCATAAATGACCTAAGGAACCATATCCAATGCCCCGTCATGACCGTTCCTCGTTTGTTTGCGTTTTACGGTCATAAAACTGAAATTCTTCCCGATTTTCTCATTTTCGTGTGCTATGGCCCACGCCTTCCGCGTGGGCCTTGCCCTCATACTCGGATCGTCTCAAATTATTCCGGATCTTTGAAAATGGCCTAAGGAACCATATTCACTTCCCCGCCATGACCGTTCCTTATTTTTTGGCATTTTACGGTCGTGATACTTGAATTCCGCTCGATTCCCTGATTTTCGTGTGCTATAGCCCACGCCTTCCGCGTGGGACCAACCCCTGGACCTGGATCGCCTCAACTATTTCCGACCCATCAAAAATGACCTAAGGAACCATAGTCATCGCCCTCCCATTACCGTTCCTCTTTTTTGGCATTTTAAGGCCATAAAACTTGAGTTTTGCCCGATTCCCTGATTTTCATGTGTTATAGCACATGCCTTCCGCATGGACCCACCCCCCGGGCCTGGATTGCCTTAAATTTTTCCGAGCCATCACAAATGACCTAAGGAAACTTAGTCACCTCTCTGATGTGATCGTTCCTCCTTTTTGCATTTTACGGCCATAAAACGGGAATTCTACCTGATTCCCTAATTTTCGTATGCTATGGCCCACACCTTCCGCATGGGCCTGGGCCCCCCGGTCCTAGATCTTCTTAAAGTTTTTCGGGCTGTCAAAAATGACCTAATACCCTAGTCATCGCCCTACCATGACCGTTCCTCATTTTTTGGCATTTTACGACCATAAAACTGGAACTCCAACCGATTCCGTGATTTTCATGTGTTATAGCCCAAGCCTTACATATGGGCCCGGCCCCTGAACCCGGATCGCCTCAAAGTTTTTCGAGCCATGAAAAATGACCTAAGGAACCATATTCACCGCCCCGTTGTGAACGCTCTTCATTTTTTGGCGTTTTACGGCCATAAAACTGGAATTCCGCCCGATTCTCTGATTTTCGTGTGCTATAGCCCACGCCTTCCACGTTGGCCCAGCCCCCCGGACCCGTATCGCCTCAAATTTTTCAGGGCCATAAAAAATGGCCTAAGGAAGCATAGTCATTGCCCCGCCATGACCACTCCTTGTATTTTAGCATTTTACTGTCGTAAAACTTGAATTCTACCCGATTCCCTAATTTTCATGTGCTAAAGCCCACGCCTTCCGCATTGGCCCGTCCCCCAAGACCCGGATCGCCTCAAATTTTTTCGGGCCTAAATAATGACCTAAAGAACCATAGTCACCATCCCGCCGAGACCGTTCCTCGTTACTTTCCATTTTACGGTCATAAAATTGGAATTCTCCCGATTCCCTTATTTTTGTGTGCTACTGCGCACGCTTTCCGCGTGGGCTCGGTCCCCTGGATACGGATCGTCTCAAATTTTTTTGGGCCATCAAAAATGACCTAAGGAACCGTAGTCACCGCCCTTCCATGACTGTTCCTCTTGGTTTGGCATTTTACGGCCGTAAAACTTGAATTCCACCTGATTCCCTCATTTTCGTGTGCTATAGCTCACGCCTTCCGCGTAGGCCAGGCCCCCCGGACCCGGATCGCCTTAAATGTTTTTGGACCATAAATAATGACCTAAGGAACCATATTCAGCACCTCTCCATGCCCGTTTCTCAATTTGTGGCGTTTTACGGCCATAAAACTTGAAATCCGCCCGATTCCCTGATTTTCATGTGCTGTAGCTCACGTCTTCTGCATGGGCCCGGCCCCCGGAACCGGATCGCCTCAAATTTTGTCGGGCCATCAAAAATAACATAAGGAACCATAGTCATCGCCCCGCCGTGATCGTTCCTCGTTCTTTGGCATTTTACGACAATAAAACTGGAATTCCGACCGATTAACTGCTTTTCGTGTGTTATAGACCACGCCTTCCGCGTAGGCCAGACCCCCCAGACCCGGATCACCTTAAATTTTTTTGGGCCTTCAAAATGACCTTAGGAGCCATATCCACAGCCCTGTCATGACCGTTCCTCGTTTGTTTGCGTTTTACGGTCATAAAACTGGAATTCTGCCCGATTCACTCATTTTCGTATGCTATGGCCCACGCCTTCCGCGTGGGCCTTTCCCCCGTACCCGGATCGCCTTAATTATTCTGGATCTTCAGAAATGGCCTAAGGAACCATATTCACTGCCCTGCCATGACCATTCCTCATTTATTGGCGTTTTACGGCCATAAAACTAGAACTCCAACCGATTCCATGATTTTCGTGTGTTATAGCCCAAGCCTTACATATGGGCCCTGCCCTTGAACCCGGATCGCCTCAAATTTTTTCGGGCCATGAAAAACAACCTAAGGAACCATATTCACCGCCCCGTTGTGAACGCTCCTCGTTTTTTGGTGTTTTACGGCCATAAAACTGGAATTCCGCTCGATTCCCTGATTTTCGTGTGCTATAGCCCACGCCTTCCACGTTGGCCCAGCCCCCCGGACCCGTATCGCCTCAAATTTTTCAGGGATATCAAAAATGACCTACGGAAGCATAGTCACTGCCCCGCCATGACCGCTCCTCGTATTTTAGTATTTTACGGCCGTAAAACTTGAATTCTACCCGATTCCCTGATTTTCGTGTGCTAAAGCACATGCCTTCCGCATTGACCCGGCCCCCCAGACCCGGATTGCCTCATATTTTTTCGGGCCTCAAAAATAACCTAAGGAACCATAGTCACCGTCCCGCCGAGACCGTTCTTCGTTACTTTCCATTTTACGGTCATAAAACTGGATTTCTCCTGATTCCCTCATTTTTGTGTGCTACTGCGCACGCTTTCCACGTGGGCTCGGCCCCCTGGATCCGGATAGCCTCAAAATTTTCTGGGCCATCAAAAATGACCTAAGGAACCGTAGTCACCGCCCCTCCATGACCGTTCCTCTTGTTTTGGCATTTTACGACCGTAAAACTTGAATTCCACCTGATTCCCTCATTTCCGTGTGCTATAGCTCACCCTTCCCGCGTAGGCCAGGCCCCCCTGACCCGGATCGCCTTAAGTATTTTCGGACCATAACAAATGACCTAAGGAACCATAGTCACCACCTCGCCATGACCGTTTCCCTTTTTTGGCATTTTACTGCTATAAAACTGGAATTTCGCTCAATCCCCTAATTTTCATGTGCTATAATCCACGCCTTCTAAGTGGGCCCGGACCCCCGAACCCGGATCGCCTCAAATTTGTTCAGGCCATCAAAATTGACCTAAGGAACCATAGTAACTGCCTCGCTATGACCGTTCCATTTTTTTGGCATTTTATGGCCATAAAACTTGAATTCCGCCCGATTCCCTAATTTTCGTATGATGTAGCTCACGCCTTCCGCATAGGGCCGACCCCCGAAACCGGATCGCCTCAATTTTTGTTGGGCCATCAAAAACAACCTAAGTAACCATAGTCATCGCCCCACTGTGACCGTTCCTCATTTTTTGGCATTTCACGACAATAAATCTTGAATTCCACCCGATTCCCTGCTTTTCGTGTGCTGTCGCCCATGCCTTCCGCATAGGCTAGGCCCCCCGGATCCGGATCACCTTAAATTTTTTTGGGCCGTCCAAAATGACCTAAGGAACCATAGCCACTATCCCGCCATGGCCGGTCCTCGTTTGTTTGCGGTTTACGGCCATTAAATTGGAATTCTGCCCGATTCCCTCATTTTCGTGTGCTATGGCCCACGCCTTCCGCGTGGGCCTTGACCCCCGGACCTGGATCGCCTCAAATATTTCTGAATCTTCAGAACCGACCTAAGGAACCATATTCACTGCCAAAACAACCTAAGTAACCATAGTCATCGCCCCACTGTGACTGTTCCTCGTTTTTTGGCATTTCACGACAATAAATCTTGAATTCCACCCGCTTTCCTGCTTTTCGTGTGCTATAGCCCATGCCTTCCGCGTAGCCTAGGCCCCCCGGACCCAGATCACATTAAATTTTTTCGGGCCGTCCAAAATGACCTAAGGAACCATAGCCACTACCCTGCCATGTCCGTTCCTCGTTTGTTTGCATTTTACGGCCATTAAATTGGAATTCTGCCCGATTCCCTTATTTTCGTGTGCTATGGCCCACGCCTTCCGCGTGGGCCTTGACCCCCGGACTCGGATAGCCTCAAATATTTCCGGATCTTAAGAACCGACCTAAGGAACCATATTCACTGCCCTGCCATGACCCTTCCTCGTTGTTTGGCATTTTATGGCCGTGAAACTTGAATTCCGCTCGATTCCCTGATTTTCGTATGCTATAGCCCATGCCCTCCGCGTGGGCCCGAACCTTTGACCCGGATTGCCTCAAATATTTTTGACCAATCAACAATGACCTAAGGAAGCATAGTCACCGCCCCGCTATTTATATTCCTCTTATTTGGCATTTTACGACCATAAAACCTGAATTTCGCCCAATTTCCTGATTTTCGTGTGCTATAGCACAAGCCTTCCGCGTTGACCCGCCCTCGGTCCGTGATTGCCTTTAATATTTTTGGGCCATCAAAAATGACCTAAGGAACCATAGTCACCTCCCCGACGTGACCGTTCCTCTTTTTTGCATTTTACGGCCATAAAATTGGAATTCTACCTAATTCATTGATTTTCATGTGCTATGGTCCACGCCTTACGCGTGGGCCTGGCCCCCCGGTCCTAGATCGCCTTAAATTTTTTCGAGCCGTCAAAAATGACCTAAGACTCTAGTCACCGCCCTTCCGTGACCATTCCTCAATATTTGGCATTTTACGGCCATAAAACTTGAATTGTGTCCGATTTCCTAATTTTCTTGTGTTATAGCACACGCCTTCAGCATTGGCGCAGCACCCCAGATCCAGATCGCCTCAAATTTTTTCAGGCCTCAAAAATGACCTAAGGAACCGTAGTCACAGTCCCGCCGAGACCGTTCCCTATTTCTTTGCATTTTACGGTCATAAAACTGGAATTCTGCCCGAATCACTCATTTTCGTGTGCTACTGCACACGCTTTCCGCGTGGGCCCGGCCCCTGGATCTGGATCGCCTTAATTTTTTTTGGGACATCACAAATGACCTAAGGAACCGTAGTCACCACCCTGCCATGACCGTTCCTCATGTTTTGGCATTTTATGGCAGTAAAACTTGAATTCCGCCTGATTCCCTGATTTTCGTGTGCTATAGCTCACGACTTCCCCGTGGGCCAAGCCCCCCGGACCCGGATTGACTTAAATTTTCTGGGACCATAAATAATGACCTAAGGAACCATAGTCACCACCTCGTCGTGACCGTTTCTCTCATTTTGGCATTTTACGGCTATAAAACTAGAATTCCGCTCGATCCCCTAATTTTTGTGTGCTATAATCCATGCCTTCTGCGTGGGCCCGGACCGGGATTGCCTCATATTTCTTTGGGCCATAAATAATGACCGAAGATACCATTGTCACCGCCCCATCATGACCGTTCCATTTCTTTGGCATTTTACAGCCATATAACTTGAATTCCGCCTGATTTTCTGATTTTTGTGTGTTGTAGCTCACGCCTTCCGCATGGGCCCGGCCCCCAAAACCGGATCGCCTCAAATTTTGTCAGGCCATCAAAACCAACCTATGGAACCATAGTCATCGCCCCACTATGACTGTTCCTCATTCTTTGGCGTTGCACGACAATAGAACTGGAATTCCGCCCGATTCCTTGTTTTTCGTGTGCTATAGCCCACACCTTCCGCGTAGGCCAGGACCCCCGGAACCGGATCATCTTAAATTTTTTTGGGCCGTCAAAAATGACCTAAGGAACCGTAGTCACTGCCCCGCCATGACCGTTCTTCGCTTGTTTGTGTTTTACGGCCATAAAACTGGAATTCTGCCTGATTCCCTCATTTTCATGTGCTATGGCCCACGCCTTCCGCGTGGGCCTTGCCCCCCGGACTCGGTTCGCCTAAAATTTTTCCGGATCTTCTGAAACGACCTAAGGAACCATAATCTTCTACCATGCTATAACTGTGACTCGTTATTTGGCATTTTACGCCAGTGAAACTTGAATTCTGCTCGATTCCCTGATTTTCGTGTGCTATAGCCCACGCCTTCCACGTGGGCCCGACCCCTGGACCCGGATTATCTCAAATATTTTCAACCAATCAAAAATCACCTAAGGAACCATAGTCACCACCCCGCCACTACCGTTCCTCTTTTTTGGCATTTTACGACAACAAAACTTGAATTTTGCCCGATTCCCTGATTTTCGTGTGCTATAGCACATGCCTTCCGCGTGGACCCGGACCCCCGGGCCTGGATTGCCTTAAATTTTTCCAAGCCGTAAAAAATGAACTAAGGAACTATAGTCACCTCCCCGACATGACCGTTCCTCTTTTTTGCATTTTACCGCCATAACACTGGAAATCTACCTGATTCCTTGATTTTCGTGTGTTATGGTCCACGCCCTCCGTGTGGGCTAGGCCCCCCAGTCCTAGATCGTATTAAATTTTATCGGGCCTTCAAAAATGACCTAAGACCCTAGTCACCGCCCTGCTGTGACCATTCCTCATTTTTTGGTATTTTACGGCCATAAAACTGGAACTGTGTCCGATTCCCTGATTTTCGTGTGTTATAGCACACGCCTTCGGTATTGGCCCGGCCACCGTGACCCGGATCGCCTCAAATATCTTCGGGCCTCAAAAATGACCTAAGGAACCATAGTCACCGTCCCGTCGAGACCCTTCCTCATTTCTTTCCATTTTACGGTCATAAAACAGAAATTCTTCCCGATTCCCTCATTTTTCTGTGCTACTGCACACGCCTTCCGTGTGGGCCCGACCTCCTGGATCCGGATCGCCTCAAATTTTTTTGGGCCATAAAAAATGACCTAAGGAACTGTAGTCACCTCCCCACCATGACCGTTCCTCGTGGTTTGGTGTTTTATGGCGGTAAAACTTGAATTCCGCCTGATTCCTTGATTTTCGTATGCTATAGCTCACGCCTTCCGCGTGGGCCAGGCCACTTGGACCCGGATCGACTTAAAATTTTTTGGGCCACCACAAATGACCTAAGGAACCATAGTCACCGCCCCGCCATGACCGTTTTAATTGTTTGGCTTTTTACGGCCATAAAACATGAATTCCGCCCGATTCCCTGATTTTCGTGTGTTGTAGCTCACGCCTTCCGCAAGGGGCCGGCCCCCCGAACCGGATCGCCTCAAATTTTGTCGGGCCATCAAAAATAACCTAAGGAACCATAGTCATCGCCTCACTATGACCGTTCCTCGTTGTTTGGCATTTCACGATAATAAAACTGGAATTCCGCCCGATTCTCGGCTTTTCGTGTGCTATTGCCCACGCCTTCCACGTAGGCCAGGCCCCCCGGACCCGGAACACCTTAAATTTTTTCGAGCCATCCAAAATAACCTAAGGAACCATAGCCACTGCCCCGCCATGACCGTTCCTTGTTTATTTTTGTTTTACGGCCATAAAATTAGAATTCTACCCGATTCCTTCATTTTCGTGTGCTATGGCCCACGCCTTTTGCGCGGGCCTTGCACCCCGGACCCGATTGCCTCAAATTTTCCGGATCTACAGAAATGACCTAAGGAACCATATTCAATTCCCCGTTGTGACCCTTCCTCGTTTTTGGCTTTTTATGGCCGTGAAACTTGAATTCCGCTCGATTTCCTGATTTTCTTGTGCTATAGGCCACGCCTTTTGCGTGGGCCTGAACCCTCGACCCGGATCGCCTCAAATATTTTTGACCATTCAAAAATGACCTAAGGAACCATAATCACTGCCTCGCCATTACCGTTCCTCTTTTTGGTATTTTACGGCCCTAAAACTTGGATTTCGCCCGATTACTTGATTTTCGTGTGCTATAGCACACGCCTTCCGCATGGACCCGCCCCCGGGGCCTGGATCGCCTTTAATATTCCTGGGCTGTCAAAAAGGACCTAAGGATTCATAGTCACCTCCTCGATGTGACCGTTACTCATTTTTGCATTTTACGGCCATAAAACTGGAATTCTACCTTATTCCTTGATTTTCGGTGCTATGGCGCACGCTTTCCCCGTGGGCCTGGGCCCTCGGTCCTAGATCGCCTTAAATTTTTTCTGGCTATCAAAAATGACCTAAGACCCTAGGCACCGCCCTGCCGTGACCATTCCTCAATATTTGGCATTTTACGGCCATAAATCTTGAATTGTGTCCGATTTCCTAATTTTCGTGTGTTATAGCACCCGACTTCCGCATTCGCCCGGCACCCCAGATCGCCTCAAATTCTTTCGGGCCTTAAAAATGACCTAAGGAACCGTAGTTACTGTCCCGCCAAGACCGTTCCTCATTTTTTTCCGTTTTACGGTCATAATACTGGAATTCTGCCCGATTCACTCATTTTCGTGTGCTACTGCGCACGTTTTCCGCGTGGGCCCGGCCCCTTGTATCCGGATCACCTCAAATTTTTTCGGTCCATCACGAATGACCTAAGGAACCATAGCCACCACCCCGCCATGACCATTCCTCATGTTTTGGCATTTTACAGCTGTAAAACTTGAATTCCGCCTGATTCCCTTATTTTCGTGTGCTATAGCTCACGCCTTCCGCGTGGTCCAGGCCCTCCGGACCCGGATAGACTTAAATTTTTTTGGACCATAAATAAAGACCTAAGGAACAATAGTCACCACCTCACCAACACCGTTTCTAATTGTTTGGCATTTTACGGCTATAAAAATGGAATTTCGCTCGATCCACTAATTTTTATGTGCTATTATCCACGCCTTCTTCGTGGGCCCAAACCCCCGAACCCAGATCACCTCAAACTTTTTTAGGCCATAAACAATGACCTAAGGAACCATAGTCACCGCCCTGCCGTGACTGTTCCATTATTTTGGCATTTTACGGCCATAAAACTTGAATTCCGCCCGATTCCCTATTTTTGTGTACTGTAGCTCACGTCTTTCGCATGGGCCCGGCCCCCAGAACCGGATCACCTCAAATTTTGTCGGGCCATCATAAATAACATAAGGAACCATAGTCATTGGCCCACCATGACCGTTCCTCATTTTTTGGCATTTCACGACAATAAAACTGGAATTCTGACTGATTCCCTGTATTTCGTGTGTTATAGCCCACGCCTTCCGCGTAGGCCAGGCCCCCCAGACCCGGATCACCTTAAATTTTTTCGGGCCTGCATAAATGACCTAAGGAACCATATCCAATGCCCCGTCATGACCGTTCCTCGTTTGTTTGCGTTTTACGATCATAAAACTAAAATTCTTCCCGATTTTCTCATTTTCGTGTGCTATGGCCCACGCCTTCCGCGTGGGCCTTGCCCTCGTACTCGGATCGTCTCAAATTATTCCGGATCTTCAAAAATGGCCTAAGGAACCATATTCACTTCCCCGCCATGACCGTTCCTTGTTTTTTGGCATTTTACGGTCGTGATACTTGAATTCCGCTCGATTCCCTGATTTTCGTGTGCTATAGCCCACGCCTTCCGCGTGGGACCAACCCCTGGACCTAGATCGCCTCAACTATTTCCGACCCATCAAAAATGACCTAAGGAACCATAGTCACCGCCCTCCCATTACCGTTCCTTTTTTTTGGCATTTTAAGGCCATAAAACTTGAGTTTTACCCGATTCCCTGATTTTCATGTGTTATAGCACATGCCTTCCGCATGGACCCAAACCCCGGGCCTGGATCGCATTAAATTTTTCCGAGCCATCACAAATGACCTAAGGAACCTTAGTCACCTCTCCAATGTGATCGTTCCTCCTTTTTGCATTTTACGGCCATAAAACGGGAATTCTACCTGATTCCCTGATTTTCGTATGCTATGGCCCACACCTTCCGCATGGGCCTGGGCCCCCGGTCCTAGATCTTCTTAAAGTTTTTCGGGCTATCAAAAATGACCTAATACCCTAGTCATCGCCCTACCATGACCGTTCCTCATTTTTTGGCATTTTACAGCCATAAAACTAGAACTCCAACCGATTCCGTGATTTTCATGTGTTATAGCCCAAGCCTTATATATGGGCCCGGCCCCTGAACCCGGATCGCCTCAAAGTTTTTCGAGCCATGAAAAATGACCTAAGGAACCATATTCACCGCCCCGTTGTGAACGCTCTTCATCTTTTGGCGTTTTACGGCCATAAAACTGGAATTCCGCCCGATTCTCTGATTTTCGTGTGCTATAGCCCACGCCTTCCACGTTGGCCCAGCCCCCCGGACCCGTATCGCCTCAAATTTTTCAGGGCCATAAAAAATGTCCTAAGGAAGCATAGTCATTGCCCCGCCATGACCGCTCCTTGTATTTTAGCATTTTACTGTCGTAAAACTTGAATTCTACCCGATTCCCTAATTTTCATGTGCTAAAACCCACGCCTTCTGCATTGGCCCGTCCCCCAAGACCCGGATTGCCTCAAATTTTTTCGAGCCTAAAAAATTACCTAAAGAACCATAGTCACCATCCCGCCGAGACCGTTCCTCGTTACTTTCCATTTTACGATCATAAAACTGGAATTCTCCCGATTCCCTTATTTTTGTGTGCTACTGCGCACGCTTTCCGCGTGGGTTCGGTCCCCTGGATCCGGATCATCTCAAATTTTTTGGGCCATCAAAAATGACCTAAGGAACCGTAGTCACCGCCCTTCCATGACCGTTCCTCTTGGTTTGGCATTTTACGGCCGTAAAACTTGAATTTCACCTGATTCCCTCATTTTCGTGTGCTATAGCTCACGCCTTCCGCGTAGGCCAGGCCCCCCGGACCCGGATCGCCTTAAATATTTTTGGACCATAAAGAATGACCTAAGGAACCATATTCACCACCTCTCCGTGCCCGTTTCTCAATTTGTGGCATTTTACGGCCATAAAACTTGAAATCCGCCCGATTCCCTGATTTTTGTGTCTCCATGCTCACGTCTTCCGCATGGGCCCGGCCCCCAGAACCGGATCGCCTCAAATTTTGTCGGGCTATCAAAAATAACATAAGGAACCATAGTCATCGCCCCGCCGTGATCGTTCCTCGTTCTTTGGCGTTTTACGACAATAAAACTGGAATTCCGACCGATTAACTGCTTTTCGTGTGTTATAGCCCACACCTTCCGCGAAGGCCAGACCCCCCAGACCCGGATCACCTTAAATTTTTTTGGGCCTTCAAAAATGACCTTAGGAGCCATATCCACAGCCCCGTCATGACCGTTCCTCGTTTGTTTGCATTTTACGGTCATAAAACTGGAATTCTGCCCGATTCACTCATTTTCGTATGCTATGGCCCACGCCTTCCGAGTGGGCCTTGCCCCCGTACCCGGATCGCCTTAAATTATTCTGGATCTTTAGAAATGGCCTAAGGAACCATATTCACTGCCCTGCCATGACCGTTCCTCACTTATTGGCATTTTACGGCCATAAAACTAGAACTCCAACCGATTCCATAATTTTCGTGTGTTATAGCCCAAGCCTTACATATGGGCCCTGCCCCTGAACCCGGATCGCCTCAAATTTTTTCGGGCCATGAAAAACAACCTAAGGAACCATATTCACCGCCCCGTTGTGAACGCTCCTCGTTTTTTCGCGTTTTACTGCCATAAAACTGGAATTCCGCTCGATTCCCTGATTTTCGTGTGCTATAGCCCATGCCTTCCACGTTGGCCCAGCCCCCCGGACCCGTATCGCCTCAAATTTTTCAGGGATATCGAAAATGACCTACGAAAGCATAGTCACTGCCCCGCCATGACCGCTCCTCATATTTTAGTATTTTACAGCCATAAAACTTGAATTCTACCCGATTCCCTGATTTTTGTGTGCTAAAGCCCATGCCTTCCGCATTGACCCGGCCCCCCAGACCCGGATTGCCTCAAATTTTTCTGGGCCTCAAAAATGACCTAAGGAACCATAGTCACTGTCCCGCCGAGACCGTTCTTCGTTACTTTCCATTTTACGGTCATAAAACTGGATTTCTCCCGATTCCCTCATTTTTGTGTGCTACTGTGCACGCTTTCCACGTGGGCTCGGCCCTGGATCCGGATAGCCTCAAAATTTTCTGGGCCATCAAAAATGACCTAAGGAACCGTAGTCACCGCCCCGCCATGACCGTTCCTCTTGTTTTGGCATTTTACGACCGTAAAACTTGAATTCCACCTGATTCCCTCATTTTCGTGTGCTATAGCTCACCCTTTCCGCGTACGCCAGGCCCCCTGACCCGGATCGCCTTAAGGTTTTTCGGACCATAACAAATAAAAATGACCTAAGGAACCATAGTCACCACCTCGCTATGACCGTTTCCCTTTTTTGGCATTTTACTGCTATAAAACTGGAATTTCGCTCAATACCCTAATTTTCATGTGCTATAATCCACGTCTTCTGCGTGGGCCTGGACCCCCGGACCCGGATCGCCTCAAATTTTTTCGGGCCATAAAAAATGATCTAAAGAACCATAGTCACCGCCTCGCCGTAACTGTTCCATTTCTTTGGCGTTTTACGGCAATAAAACTTGAATTCCGCCCCGATTTCCTAATTTTCATGTGCTGTAGCTCACGTCTTCCGCATGAGCCTGGCCCCCGGAACCAGATCGCCCCAAATTTTGTCGGGCCATCAAAAATAACATAAGGAACCATAGTCATCGCCCCACCGTGATCGTTCCTCGTTATTTGGCATTTCACGACAATAAAACTGGAATTCCGACCGATTCCCTGCTATTCGTGTGTTATAGCCCACGCCTTCCGCGTAGGCCAGGCCCCCCGGACCCGGATCACCTTAAATTTTTTCGGGCCTTCAAAAATGACCTTTGGAACCATATCCACTGCCTCATCATAACCGTTCTTGTTTGCTTGCGTTTTACGGTCATAAAACTGGAATTCTGCCCGATTCACTCATTTTTGTGTGCTATGGCCCATGCCTTCCGTGTGGGCCTTGCCCCCGTACCCGGATCGCCTCAAATTATTCCGGATCTTCGAAAACGGCCTAAGGAACCATATTCACTGCCCTGCCATGACCGTTCCTCATTTTTTGGCATTTTACGGCCGTGAAACTTGAATTCCGCTCGATTCCCTGATTTTCGTGTGCTATTGCCCACGCCTTCCGTGTGGGCCCGACCCCTGGACCCGGATCGCCTCAGATATTTCCGACCCATCAAAAATGACCTAAGGAACCATAGTCACCGCCCCGCCATTACCGTTCCTCTTTTTTGGCATTTTAAGGCCATAAAATTTGAGTTTTGCCCGATTCCCTGATTTTCATGTGCTATATCACAAGCCTTCCGCGTGGACCTGCCCTCCCAGGCCTGGATCGCCTTAAATTTCTACGGGCTGTCAAAAATGACCTAATACCCTAGTCACCGCCCTGCCATGACCGTTCCTCATTTTTTGGAGTTTTACGGCCATAAAACTAGAACTCCAACCGATTTCGTGATTTTCATGTGTTATAGCTCAAGCCTTACATATGGGCCCGGCCCCTGAACCCGGATTGCCTCAAATTTTTTTGGGCCATGAAAAACGATCTAAGGAACCATATTCACCACCCCGTTATGAACGCTCCTCATTTTTTGGCATTTTACGGCCATAAAACTGGAATTCCGCCTGATTCTCTGCTTTACGTGTGCTATAGCCCACGCCTTTCACGTTGGCCCAGCCCCCCGGACCCGTATCGCCTCAAATTTTTCAGGGCCATCAAAAATGACCTAAGGAAGCATAGTCACTGCCCCGCAGTGGCTGCTCCTCGTATTTTAGCATTTTACGGTCGTAAAACTTGAATTCTACCCGATTCCCTGATTTTCGTGTGCTAAAGCCCACGCCTTCCGCATTGGCCCGGCCCCCCAGACCCGAATCGCCTCAAATTTTTCTGGGCCTCCAAAATGACCGAAGGAACCATAGTCACCGTCCCGCCGAGACCGTTCCTCATTACTTTCCATTTTACGGTCATAAAACTGGAATTCTCCCGATTCCCTCATTTTCGTGTGCTACTATGCATGCTTTCCGCGTGGGCTCGGCCCCCTGGATCCGGATCGCCTCAAATTTTTTTGGGCCATCAAAAATGACCTAAGTAACATCGGTCACCTCCCCACCATGACCGTTCCTCGTGGTTTGGCATTTTACGGCTATAAAACTAGAAGTCGACCAAATTCCCATATTTTCGCATGTTATAGCCTACGCATTCCGCATCGGACCGTGCTGCCCAACCCGGACCGCCCAAAATGTTTACGGACCATAAAAAATGACTTAAGGAACCATAGTCACCACCTCGCCATGACCGTTTCTCATTGTTTGGCATGTTACGGCTATAAAACTGGAATTTCGCTCGATCCCCTAATTTTCGTGTGCTATAATCCACGCCTTCTGCGTGGGCCTGGACCCTCGGACCCGGATCGCCTCAAATTTTATTGGGCCATAAAAAATGACCTAAGTAACCATAGTCACCGCCCCGCCGTGACTGTTCCATTTCTTTGGCATTTTACGGCCATAAAACTTGAATTCTGCTTGATTCCCTAATTTTCGTGTGCTGTAGCTCATGCCTTCCGCATGGGCCCGAACCCCAGAACCGGATCGCCTCAAATATATTCGGACCATCAAAAATAACATAAGGAACCATAGTCATCGCCCCACCATGATCGTTTCTCATTCTTTGGCGTTTCACGACAATAAAACTGGAATTCCGCCTGATTACCTGCTATTCGTGTGCTATAGCCCACACCTTCCGCGTAGGCCAGACCCCCGGACCCGGATCACCTTAAAATTTTTCGGGCCATCACAAAATGACCTAAGGAACCATAACAACTGCCTTGACATGACCTTTCCTCGTTTATTTGCGTTTTACGGCCATAAAACGGGAATTCCGCCTGATTCCCTCATTTTTATGTGATATGGCCCATGCCTTCAGCGTGGGCCTTACCCCCGGACCCGGATTGCCTCAATTTTTTCTGGATCTTTGGAAACGACCTAAGGAACCATATTCACTGCCCCACCATCACCGTTCCTCATTTTGTTGGCATTTTACGACCGTGAAACTTGAATTCCGCTCGATTCCCTAATTTTTGTGTGCTATAGCCCACGCCTTCTGTGTGGGCCCGACCACTGAACCTGGATCGCCTCAAATATTTCCGACCCATAAATAATAACCTAAGGAACCATAGTCACCGCCTCGCCATTACCGTTCTTCCTTTTTGGCATTTTACGGCCATATAACTTGAATTTTGCCCGATTCCCTAATTTTTGTGTGTTATAGCACACGCCTTCCACGTGGACCCCCCCCCCCCCCCCGGGGCCTGGAACGCCTTAAATTTTTTTGGCCATCAAAAATGACCTAAGGAACCATAGTCACCTCTCCGACATGACCGTCCCTCTTTTTTGCATTTTACGGCCATAAAACTGGAATTCTACATGATTCCCTGATTTGCGTATGCTATGGCCCACGCCTTCCGCATGGGCTTGGCCCCCCGGTCCTAGATCGCCTTAAATTTTTTCGGGATGTCAAAAATGACTTAATACCCTAGTCACCACCCTGCCATGACCGTTTCTCATTTTTTGGCATTTTACGGCCATAAAACTGGATGTCCAACCGATTCTGTGATTTTCATGTGTTATAGCCCAAGCCTTACATATGGGCCCGGCCCCTGGACCCGGATCGCCTTAAATTTTTTTGGGCCATGCAAAACGACCTAAGGAACCATATTCACCCACCGCGTTGAATGCTCCTCGTTCTCTGGCGTTTTACGGCCATAAAACTGGAATTCCCTCCAATACCTTGATTTTCGTGTGCTATAGCCCACGCCTTCCACATTGGCCCAGCCCCCGGACCCGTATCGCCTCAAATTTTTCTGGACCATCACAAATGACCCAAGGAAGCATAGTCACTGCCCCGCCATAATCGGTCCTCGTTTCTTAGCGTTTTACGGCCATAAAACTTGAATTCTACCCGATTCCCTGATTTTCGTGTGCTAAAAACCATGCCTTTCGTGTGGGCCCGACCCCCTGACCCGAATCGCCTCAAATATTTCCAGGCCATCAAAAATGATCTAAGGAACCATAGTCATCACCCCGCCATGACCGTTCCTCATTTTTTGGCATTGTACATCCATAAAACTTGAATTCCACCCGATTACCTAATTTTCGCGTGCTATTGCGCACGCCTTCCGCCAGGGCCCGGCCCCCAGGAACCAGATCACCTAAAAACTTTTCGGGCCATCAAAAATGACCTATGGAACCATAGTCATCACCCCACCATGACCGTTCCTCGATTTTGGCATTTTACGGCAATAAAATTGGAATTCCACCAGATTACCTGATTTCTGTGTGCTATAGCTCACGCCTTTTGCGTGGGCCAGGCCCCTCGGATCCGGATCGTTTTAAATTTTTTGGGCCGTCAAAAATTACCTAAGGAACCATATCACCGCCCTGACGTGACCGTTCCTAGTTGTTTTGCAATTTACGGCCATAAAACAGAAATTTTTCCTGATTCCCTCTTTTTCGTGTGCTATGTCACATGCCTTCTGTGTGGGCCCGGCCCCCCGGATCATCTCAAAATTTTCCGGGCTATCACAAATGACCTAAGGAACAATATTCACCGCCATTCTATGACCGTTACTCATTTCATGACATTTTAAAGCCGTAAAACATAAATTTCGCTCGATTCCCTGCTTTTCGTGTGCTATAGCCCACTCCTTCCGCGTGGGCCCAACCCCTAGACCCGGATCGCCTCTAAATTTTTTGGGGCATACAAAACGACCTAAGGATCCATATTCACTACCCTATTGTGACTGTTCCCCCTTTTGTGGCATTTTACAGCCATAAAACTTGAATTTTGCTCGATTCCATGATTTTCGTGTGCTATAGCCCACTCCCTCCACGTGGCCCCTGCCCCCGAACCCGAATAGACTTAAATTTTTCCAGGCCGTCAAAAATGACATAGGGAACCACAGTCACCATCCCGCCATGACCATTCCTCATTTTTTGTGTTTTACGATCATAAAACTGGAATTCTGCCAGCTATGGCCCACGCCTTCCGTGTGGGCCTGGCCCCCTGGACCCAAATCGCCTTAAAGTTTTTCGGGCCGTCAAAAATGACCTAAGACCCAAGTCACCGCTGTGCCGTGGCCGTTCCTCATTTTTGGCATTTTACGGCTATAAAACTGGAACTCCGTCCGATTCCTTGATTTTTGTGTGTTATAGCACACGCCTACCGTATGGGCCCGGCCCCTTGGACCCAGATTGGCTCAAATTTTTCCAGGCCATCAAACACGACCTAAGGAACTATAGTCACCTCCCTACCGAGATTGTTCCTCATTTCTTGACATTTTACTCCCATAAAACTTGAATTCCACTCGATTCCCTGATTTTCGTGTTCTATAGCCCATGACTTCAGCGTGGGCCCAGCCCCCCGAACCCGGATCGCCTTAAATTTTTCCAGGCCATCAAAACTGACCTAAGGAACCATAGTCACTGCCCCGCTATGACCATTCCTTGTATTTTAGCATTTTACGACCATAAAACTGGAATTACACCTGATTCCCTAATTTTCATGTGTTATAGCACATGCCTTCCGCGTGGGCCCGGCCCCCTGGACCCAGATCACCTCAAATATTTTTGGGATATCAACAATGACCTAAGGAACCATAGTCACTGCCCCGCCGTGATCGTTCCTCATTGTTTGGCGAGTTACATCCATACAACTTGAATTCCACCAGATTCCCTTATTTTCATATTCTATAGCCCATGCCTTCCACGTGAGCGTAGCTCCCCGGAACAGGATCGCCTCAAATTTTTTTGGGCCATAAAAAACGAACTAGGGAACCATAAGAAGTGCCCTGCCGGGACCGTTCCTCATCCTTTGGCATTTTACGGCAATAAAACTTAAATTTTGCCTGATTCCCTGATTTTCGTGTGCTATAGCCCACGCCTTTCGCGTGGGCCCGGCCCCCGCACCCAGATCGCCGCCCCGCCGTGACTGTTCCTCATTTATTTTAGCATTTTATGGCCTTAAAACTAAAACTACGTCCAATTCCTTGATTTTCATGTGTTATAGCCTTTCGTGTGGGCCCGACCCCTTGGAACTGAATCGCCTAAAATTTTTTCGGGTCATCAAAAATGACCTAAGGAACAATAGTCACCTCCCCGCAGGGACCGTTCCACATTTTTTGTCATTTCACGGCCATAAAACTTGGATTTTGCCCGATTCCTTGATTTTTGTGTGCTATAGCCCCGCCATGACCGTTCCTCATTTTTTGGCGTTTTACGACCATAAACTAGAAGTCCGCCTAATTCCCGGATTTTCGTGTGCTATAGCCACCGCCTTCCATGTGGGCCCCGCGCCACGGACCTGAATTGCCTCAAAGTTTTTTGGGCCACCAAAAATAACCTAAGGAACCATAATCAGCGCCCCGCTATGATCGTTCCTCGTGTTTTGCTTTTTACGGTCGTAAAATTTGAATTTCGCCCGATTCCATGATTTTTGTGTGCTTTAGCCCATGCCTTCCGCGTGGGCCTGGCCCCCGGACCCGGTTCGCCTCGAAGTTTTTCGGGCCATAACAAATGACCTAAGGAACCATAGTCACCGTCCCGCGATGACCGTTCCTCATTTTTTGGCAGTTTATGGCCGTAAAACATGAATTCCACCAAATTCCATTATTTTTGTGATCTATAGCCCAGGCCTTCCGCGTGACCCTGGCCCACCGTAACCAGATCGCCTAAAAAATGAACTAGGGAACCATAGTCTGCGCCCTGTCGGGACCGTTCCTCATTGTTTGGCTTTTTACAGGCATAAAACTTGAATTCCCCCTGATTCCCTGATTTTCGTGTGCTAGAGCCCACGCTTTCCGCGTGGGCCCGGCCCTCTGCACCCCGATCACCTTAAATTTTTTCGGGCCATCAAAATTACATAAGGAACCATAGTCACTACTCTGCCATGACCGTTCCTCATTTTTTGGCATTTTACGACTATAAAACTGGAACTCCATCCAATTCCCTGATATTCATGTGCTATAGCCCACGCCTTCATTATGGGCCCATCCCCCCAGACCCTGATCGCCTAAAATTTTTCAAGGCCATCAAAAATGACCTAAGAAATCATAGTCACCACCCCGCCGTGACCGTTCCTCATTTCTTGGCATTTTACGGCGATAAAACTGGAATTCCGCCCTCATTTTTTTGTGCTATAGCCCACGCCTTCCGCGTGAGCCCGGACATCGGACCCCGGACACGGATCACCTCAAATTTTTTGCTCCATAAAAAATTAACTAGGGAACCATGGTCTACGCCCCGCCATGACCGTTCCTCATTTTTTGACGTTTTATATCCATAAAACTAGAATTTCGCTTAATTTTACTATTTTCGTGTGCTATGGTCCATGCCTTCCGCGTGGGCTCGGCCCCCCAGACTCGGATCACCTCAAGTTTTTTTGGGAAATAAAAACGACCTAAGGAACCATAGTCACCACCCTGCCGTGACCGTTCCTCATGTTTTGGCATTTTACGGACATAACACTGAGATTCTGCCCGATTGCCTTATTTTCATGTGCTATAGCCCACGCCTTCCGCGTGGGCCCGGCCATCCGGACCCGGATTCCTCTATTTTTTCCGGGCCATAAAACCCGACCTAAGGAACCCTAGTCACCGCCCTGCCATGACTGTTCCTCATTTTTTGGCATTTTACGGCTATAAAATTGGAACTCCAACCGATTCCGTGATTTCATGTATTATAGTCCAAGCCTTACATATGGGTCCGGCCCTTGGACCCGGATTGCCTCAAATTTTTTTATGCCATGCAAAACGACCTAAGGAACCATATTCATAGCCCGATGTGAACGCTCCTCGTTCTATGGCGTTTTACGGCCATAAAACTAGAATTCTGTCTGATTCTTTGATTTTCGTGTGCTAGCCCACACCTTCCACATTCGCCCAGCCCCCGGACCCGTATCGCCTCAAATTTTTCCGGGCAATCACAAATTACCCAAGGAAGCATAGTCACTGCCCCGCCGTGACCGGTCCTCGTTTCTTAGTATTTTACGGCCGTAAAACTTGAATTCTACCTGATTCCCTGATTTTCGTGTGCTAAAGCCCACGCCTTTTGTGTGGGCTCGGCCCCCGGACCCGGATCGCCTCAAATTTTTCTAGGCCATCAAAAATGATCTAAGGAACCATAGTCATCACCCCACCGCGACCGTTCCTCATATTTTGGCATTTTACATCCATAAAACTCGACTTCCACCAGATTACCTAATTTTTGTGTGCTATTGCGCACGCCTTCCGCCCGGGCCCGGGCCCGGCCCCCCGGAACCAGATCGTCTAAAAAAATTTTGGGCCATCAAAAATGACCTATGGAACCATAGTCATCACCCCACTATGACCGTTCCTCGATTTTGGCATTTTACGGTAATAAAATTGGAATTCCACCAGATTACCTGATTTCCGTGTGCTATAGCTCACGCCTTCTACGTGGGCCAGGCCCCTCGAATCCGAATAGTTTTAACTTTTTTGGGCCATCAAAAATGAGCTAGGGAACCATATCACCGCCCCGCCGTCACCATTCCTAGTTGTTTTACAATTTACGGCCATAAAATAGAACTTTTGCCTGATTCCCTGTTTTTCGTGTGCTATGTCCCATGCCTTCCGCATGGGCCCGGCCCCTAGACCCGGATCATCTCAAAATTTTCCGGGCTAAGAAAAATGACCTAAGGAACAACAGTCACCGCCCCGCTGTGACCGTTCCTCATTTCTTGGCATTTTAAAGCCGTAAAACATAAATTTTGCTCGATTTCCTGATTTTCGTGTGCTATAGCCCATTCCTTCCGTGTGTGCCCGACCCTTGGACTCGGATCGCCTCTAAATTGTTTGGGGCATAAAAAACGACCTAAGGATCCATAGTCACCACTCTACCGTGACCGTGACCATTCCCCTTTTTGTGGCATTTTACAACCATAAAACTTGAATTTTGCTCGATTCCATGATTTTCGTGTGCTATAGCCCACGCCCTCCGCGTGGCCCCTGCCCCTAGACCCGGATAGACTTAAATTTTTTCGGGCCGTCAAAAATGACATAGGGAACCATACTCACCACCCCTCTATGACCGTTCCTCATTTTTTTTTGTGTTTTACGATCATAAAACTGGAATTGTGCCTGATTCCCTGATTTTCGTGTGCTTTGGCCCACGCCTTCCGTATGGGCCTGGCCCCCAGGACCCAGATCGCCTTAAATATTTTCAGGCAGTCAAAAATGACCTAAGACCCAAGTCACCGCTCTACCATGACCGTTCCTCATTTTTGGTATTTTACGGCCATAAAACTGGCACATTTTTTCGTGTGTTATAGCACATGCCCACCGCATGGGTCTGCCCCCGGACCCGGATCGGCTCAAATTTTTCCAGGCCATCAAACACGACCTAAGGAACTATAGTCACCTCTCTGCCGAGACTGTTCCTCGTTTCTTGGCATTTTACTGCCATAAAACTTGAATTCCACCCGATTCCCTGATTTTCGTATTCTATAGCCCACGCCTTCAGCGTGGGCCCAGCCCCCCGAACCCGGATCGCCTCAAATTTTTTCAGGCCATCAAAAATGATCTAAGGAACCATAGTCACTGCCCGCCGTGACCATTCCTTGTATTTTAGCATTTTACGACCATAAAACTATAATTCCACATGATTCCCTGATTTTCGTGTGCTATAGCACATGCCTTCCGCGTAGGCCCGGCCCCCTGGACCCAGATTACCTCAAATTTTTTCGGGACATCAACAATGACCTAAGGAACCATAGTCACTACCCCACCGTGATCGTTCCTTATCTTCTGGCATTTTACAGCAATAAAACTTAAATTCACCCGATTCCACGTGGGCCCGACCCCCGTACCCAGATCGCTGCCCCGCCATGACTGTTCCTCATTGTTTTTAGCATTTTACGGCCTTAAAACTAGAACTACGTCCAATTCACTGATTTTTGTGTGCTAGCCTTTCTTAGCATTTTACGGCCATAAATCTTAAACTCCACCCAATTCCCTGATTTTCGTGTGCTATAGCCCTTGCCTTTCGCGTGGGCCCGGTCCCCCGGACCCGGATCACCTTAAATTTTTTGGTCCATGAAGAAATGACCTAAGGAACCATAGTCACCACCCCGCCATGATGGTTACTCATTTGTTGGGATTTTACGGCAATAATACTTGAATTCCACCCGATTCCTCGAGTTTCGTGTGCTATAGCCACGCCTTCCGCGTGGGCCCGGCCCCCAGGACCCAGATCGCCTCAAATATTTTTGGGCCATCAGAAATGACCTAAGAAACCATAGTCACTACGCCGCCATGACTGTTCCTTGTTGTTTGGCCTTTTACGACCATAAAACTTGAATTTTGCCTGATTCCCTAATTTTTGTGCGCTATAGCCACGACTTCCGCGTGGGCCCGCCCCTGACCCAGATCACCTAAAATATTTTCGGGATGCCATAAAACGACCTAAGGTACTATAGTCACCACCTCAGTGAGATTGTTCCTATTGTTTTGGCGTTTTATGGCCATAGCACTAGGATTCTGTCTGATTCCTAAATTTGCGTGTGCTATAGTCCACGCCTTCCGCGTGGGCCCGGTCGCCCGCACCCGGAGCACCTCAAATGTTTCCTCCCGATTCTCTGATTTTCGTGTGCTATAGCCCTTGCCTTTTGCGTGGGCCCGGCCCCCCTTTCCCGGATTGCCCCAAATTTTTCCAGGCCTTCAAAAATGACCTAAGGAACCATAGTCACTTCCCCGCCGTGACCGTTCTTCATTTATTGGAATTTTATGTCCATAAAACTTGAATTCTTCCTAATTCCCTAATTTTCGTGTGTTATAGCCCAAACGTTTCGCGTAGGCCTGCCCCGGGCCCGGATCTCGTCAAATATTTCTAGGCTATCAAAAATAACCTAAGGAACCATAGTCATCGTCCCGCCGGGATCGTTCCTCGGTTTTTGGAATTTTACGGCCATAAAACTTGAATTCTGCCTGATTCCCTGATTTTTGTGTGTAATAGCCCACACGTTCCGCGTGCCACCGCCCCCCATACCCGGATCGCCTCAAATTTTTTCGGGATATCAAAAATGACCTAAGGAACCATAGTCATCTCCCCTCCCCCCCCCCCCCCCCGACCGTTCCTCATTGTTTGGCATTTTACGTCCATAAAACTCGAATTCCACCCGATAACCTAATTTTCGCGTGCTATTGCCCACGCCTTTCGCGCAGGCTCGGCCCCCCGGAACCATATTGCCTCAAATGTTTTCGGGCCATTAAAAATGACCTATGGAACCGTAGTCATCGCCCCACCATGACCGTTCCTCGATTTTGGCATTTTACACTAATAAAATTGGAATTCCATCAGATTCCCTAATTTTCGTGTGCGCTCACGCCTTCTGTGTGGGCCAGGCCCTTCAGACCCGGATCGCTTTAATTTATTCGGGCCATAAAAAATGACCTAAGGAACCATATCACCGCCCCATCGTGACCGTTCCTAGCTTCTTTTGCAATTTATGGCCATAAAACAGAAATTTTTCCTGATTCCCTCATTATCGTGTGCTATGTCCCACGCCTTCCGCGTGGGCCCGACCCCCGGACCCGGATCGCTTCAAATTTTTCCGGGCTATCAAAAATGACCTAAGGAACCATAGTCACCGCCCCTCTGTGACCATTCCACATTTCTTGGTATTTTAAAGCCGTAAAACTTAAATTTCGCTTGATTCCCTAATTTTCGTGTGCTATAGTCCACGCCTTCCACATGGGCCCGACCCCTGGACTCGGATCGCCTCTAATTTTTGCGGGCCATCAAAAATGCCCTAAGGATTCATAATCACCACCCCACTATGACCATTCCTCTTTTTTGACATTTACGGCCAAAAAACTTGAATTTCGCCCGATTCCATAATTTTTGTATGCTATAGTCCACGCCCTCCGCGTGGCCCCTGCCCCCGGACCCGGATAAACCTAAATTTTTTCGGTCCATCAAAAATGAAATAGGGAACCACAGTCACCTCCCCACCATGACCGTTCCTCGTTTTGTTGTGTTTTACGGCCATAAAACTAGAATTCTACCCGATTCCCTGATTTTCGTATGCTATGGCCCACGCCTTCCGTGTGGGCCTGGCCCCCGGGACCCATATCGCCTTAAATTTTTGCGGGCCGTCAAAAACAACCTAAGACCCTAGTCATCGCCCTGCCGTGACTGTTCCTTATTTTTTGGTGTTTTACGGCCATAAAACTGGACTCCGTCCGATCCCTGATTTTCATGTGTTATAGCACACGCCTACCGCATGGGCCCGACGCCCTGGACCCGGATCAGCTCAAATGTTTCCAGGCCATCAGAAACGACCTAAGGAACTATAGTCACCTCCCTGCCAAGACCGTTCCTCGTTTCTTGGCATTTTACTGCCATAAAACTTGAATTCCACCCGATCCCCTGATTTTCGTGTTTTATAGCCCACGCCTTCAGCGTGGGCCCAGCCCCCCGGACCCAGATCGCCTCAAAGTATTTCAGGCCATCAAAAATGACCTAAGGAACCATAGTCACCTCCCCACCGTGACCATTCCTCGTATTTTAGTATTTTACGACCGTAAAACTTGAATTCGACCTGATTCCCTAATTTTCATGTGCTATAGCACATGCCTTCCGCGTGGCTCCGGCCCCCTGAACCCAGATCGCCTCAAATTGTTTCGGGACATCAACAATGACCTAAGAAACCATAGTCACCGCCCCGCCGTGACCGTTCCTCGTTCTTTGGCGAGTTACAGCCGTAAAACTTGAATTCCACCAGATTTCCTTATTTTCGTATTCTATAGCCCACGCCTTCCGCGTGCGCGCGGCCCCCCGGAACAGGATCGCCTCAAATTTTTTTGGGCCATAAAAAATGAACTAGGGAACCATAGGTTGTTCCCTGCCACGACCGTTCCTTATCATTTGACATTTTACGGCAATAAAACTTGAATTCCGCCCGATTCTTTTATTTTCGTGTGTTATAGCCCACGCCTTCCGCGTGGGCCTGGGCCCTCAGACCCGGTATGCCTCGAATTGTTTCGAGTCATAAACATTACCTAAGGAACCATAGTCACCGCCCCGCGGTGACCGTTCGTCATTTTTTGGCAGTTTACGGCCGTAAAACATGAATTCCACCAGATTCCCTTATTTTTGTATTCTATAGCCCACGCCATCCGCGCGAGCCTGGCCAACTGGAACCAAATCGCCTAAAAATGAATTATGGAACCATAGTCTGCATCCCGCCGGGACCGTTCCTCATTATTTGGCTTTTTACAGCCATAAAACTTGAATTCCGCCTGATTCCCTGATTTTCGTGTGCTATAGCCCACAACTTCCGCGTGGGCCCGGCCCCTTGCACCCGGATCGCCTAAAATTCTTTCGGGCCATCAAAATTACCTAAGGAACCACAGTCACTGCTCCGCCGTGACCGTTCCTCATTTTTTGGCATTTTACGACTATAAAACTGGAGCTCCGTCCAATTCCCTAATATTCGTGTGCTATAGCCCACGCCTTTAGTATGAGCCCATCCCCCTAGACCCTGATTGCCTAAAATTTTCAAGGCCGTTAAAAACAACCTAAAAAACCATAGTCACCGACCCGCCGTGACCATTCCTCATTTTTTGGCATTTTACGGCCATAAAACAGGAATTCCACCCTGATTTTTTGTGCTATAGCCCACGCCTTCCGCGTGAACCCGGACACCGGACCCCGGACCTGGATCACCTCAAATGTTTCAGCACCAGAAAACATTAACTAGGGATCCATGGTCTGCACTCCGCTATGACCGTTCCTCATTTTTTGACGTTTTGCATCCATAAAACTAGAATTCTTCTCAATTTCTCGATTTTCATGTGCTATGGCCCACGCCTTCCGTGTGGGCTCGGCCCCCCTGACTCGAATCACCTCAAGTTTTTCGGGGCAATAAGAAATGACTTAAGGAACCATAGTCACCACCCCGTAGAGACCGTTCCTTGTTTTTGGGTGTTTTACGGACATAACATTGAGATTCTGCTCGATTCCCTTATTTTCGTGTGCTATAGCCCACGCCTTCCGTGTGGGCCCGACCGTCTGGACCTGGATCGCCTTAATTTTTTTCCGGGCCATCAAAACTGACCTAAGGAACTATAGTCACCGCCCCACCATGACCATTTCTCGTTTTTTGGCATTTTACAGTCATAAAACTTGAATTCCACCCGATTTCCTGATTTTCGTGTGCTATAGCCCACGCCTTCCGCGTGGTCCCGGTTCCCCAGACCCGGATCACCTCAAATTTTTCTGAGCCATCACAAATGACCTAAGGAACCATAGTCACCACCCCGTCATGACTGTTCCTCGTTATTTGGCCTTTTACGTCCATAACACTTGAATTTTGCCTGATTCCCTAATTTTCGTGTGATATAGCCACGCCTTCCGCATGGGCCTGCCCCCCGGACCCGGATCACAAAAACGTTTTTCGGGATGCCATAAAATGACCTAAGGAACCATAGTCACTGCCCCGCCAATATTGTTCCTCGTGTTTTGTCATTTTATGGCCATAGCACTAGGATTTCGCCTGATTCCTAGATTTTCTTGTGCTATAGCTCACGCCTTCCGCATGGGCCCAGTCGTCGGACCCGAAGCGCCTCAAATTTTTTCGAGACACAAAAATGACCTATGCAACCATAGTCACCGCCTCGCCGTGACCATTCCTCATTTATTGGCATTTTACGGCCATAAAACTTGAATTCCACCCGATTCCCTAATATTTTGTGTGCTATAGCCTTGCCTTTTGCGTGGGCCCGGCCCCACGGACCCGGATCACCTCAAATTTTTTCGGGCCATAAATAATGACCTAAGGAACAATAGTCAATGCCCCGCCGTGACCGTTCCTCATATTTTGGCATTTTACGGTCATAAAACTTGAATTTTTCCTGATTCCCAAATTTTTGTGTGTTATAACCCACGCGTTCCGTGTGGGCCCGCCCCCAGACCCGAATCGCCTCAAAGTTTTCCGGGATATCAACAATGACATAAGGAACAATTGTCTCTGCCTCGCCATGACTGTTCCTCATTTTTTTGAATTTTACGGCCATAAAACTTGAATTCCACCCGATTCCCTGATTTTCGTGTGCCATAGCCCTTGCCTTTCACGTGGTCCCGGCCCCCCTGACCCGAATCGCCTTAAATTTGTTGGGCCATAAAAAATGACCGAAGGAACCATAGTCACCACCCTGCCATGATGGTTCCTCAGTTTTTGGCCTTTTACGGCCATAATACTTGAATTCCACCCGATTCCTCGAGTTTTATGTGCTATAGCCACGCCTTCCACATGGGCCCGGCCCCCAGGACCCAGATCGCCTCAAACTTTTTTGGGCCATCAAAAATGACCTAAGGAACCATAGTCACTGCTCCACTGTGACTGTTCCTTGTTGTTCGGCCTTTTACGACTATAAAACTTGAATTTTGCCTGATTCCCTAATTTTTGTATGCTATAGCCATGCCTTCCACGTGGGCCTGCCCCCAGACCCGGATCACCTAAAATATGTCCGGGATGCTATAAAACGACCTAATGTACCATAGCCACCGTCTCGTCGAGATTATTCCTCTTGTTTTGGCATTTTACGGCCATAACACTGAGATTCCGTTTGATTCCTAGATTTTCGTATGCTATAGCCCACGCCTTCCGCGTGGGCCCAATCGCCCGAACCTGGAGCACCTCAAATGTTTCCTCCTGATTCCCTGATTTTCGGGCCATCCCAAATGACCTAAGGAATTATATTCACTTCCCCGCCATGACCGTTCCTTATTTGTTGGCATTTTACGGCCATGAAACTTGAATTCTACCTAATTCCCTAATTTTCGTGTGTTATACCCGCCCCCGGACCCGAATCACCTCAAATTCTTCTAGGCCATCAAAAACAACCTAAGGAACCATAGTCATCGCCCCTTCATGGCCGTTCCTCGTTTTTGGCATTTTATGGCCATAAAACTTGAATTCTGTCTGATTCCCTGATTTTCATGTGTTATAGCCCACAAGTTCTACGTTGGCCCGCCCCCTGAACCCGGATCGTCTCAAATTTTTCCGGAATATCAAAAATGACCTAAGTAACCATAGTCACCACCTCGCCGTGACCGTTCCTCATTGTTAGGCGTTTTACTGCCATAAAACTTGAATTTCACCCGATTCCCTGATTTTTGTGTGCTATAACCCTTGATTTTCGTGTGGGCCCGGCAACCCAGACCCAGATCATCTTAAACATTTTGGGCCATTGATAAGTTGGTATTTTACCCACTTATCTCTTCTTGATACTTTGGCTTTTGTTTGATTTTGATGAGAAACTAAGGCATTAATTGAGGTTTATTGGCATATTTCAGGTATCAAGTGATTTAGAAGTTATGGTGAAGAAACCAAGGGAAAACGAGTCAAAAAGAAGCTAAAATGGACAAAAGAAATCTGCCCAGACAATTACGCGAAGGGTTAGATGCAAATGCGAAGCATTAGGACAACAAGCCTTCGCGAACGCGAGGTACTGTACGCGAACACGAAGAAAGAGGAAGCCAACATTCGCAAATGCGAAGGTATAATCGCGAACGCGAAGAAGAAGGAGACAAACCTTCACGAACGTGACGGAGATTTCGCGAACGCGAAGAAGCAAAAATCAAACCTTCGCAAACGCGAAGTGTTGTTCGCGAACGCAAAGAAGAAACTAGGCGAAAATTTGGGCAGTTCTGGAATTTCACGATTTTGCCCCCAAACCATTTAATACACGACCTAGCTCATTTGTAAGAGATCTTTTGGCTTATTTTTCAGTCTCTTAGACTAGAGAAGACACGTTTTGGAGCTAGGGTTCTTAGACACACACTTGGGGCTTGAAGATTTGACGCTTTTGGATGAGAATGTCTTGCTCATTTATGCTCATTTCTTCATTTCCTTGCTTTGTATTGAATATTTAAGTGTGTAGTATTTTTTCCAACACTTGAATCTTGTTTATTGTTTCTTTAATTATTCTTGTTCTTTAATGATTCCAAAGGGATTAGCTAACCCTAGGACTCGCCCATTAAATTTGAATTAATTTTGGGAAAGATTATTTGGGGTTGGGAAAGATTAATTGACAAGAACTTGAGGCTCTAACCCTTACTTTATAGATTCTACCTTAGGATAGGATTGAACTACTTGTAGCCGTATTCGGGTGTGCTTAATCTCGTAACTGTTTTAGGGATAATTCAATTAGGAAGTCTTGTTAGTATTTGGAAGAAGCTAATATAGAATTATTACCCGAGGCTAATTAACATAAACTCGCTCATATTTGTAAAATCGTGAAATACATTGGATCATTACTTGAGTGTAAATCCCGATGCATCCATGCTTGTAGCCATTGATCATTTTACTTGCTTTCTAAGTTAGATTAAATGTTTGAATTTAGCTATAATATTTCCACAACCAAATTCTAAGTGTTTGGCATTGCATAACAAGTGATAATTCTTTTACATTTCTAATCGCCTACATATTGTTCACTGTGGGATTCGACCCCGACTCATAGTTGGGTAAATTATATTGCATGCTACCGTGTCCATTTACTTTTTAGTAGTGGATTTGGACGTCATCAAAATTGGCGCTGTTGCCGGGGAACAATTTGGCATAATTTAGGTTGTTTGAGAAATAAGCGTAAGTGCTTTGGTCCAAACTTGTGAATATTTGTGTAATTATTTTCTTATCTTTGTTTATCTTCTTGCTTGTTTCTTGTTTATTTTCTTAGTTTTAAAAAAATAAATAAATATGGCATCATATAATGAAAATTGGCTGGATGGTATTTGTTCATACGTTGATGACCCTTGTCCTTATTGCGGAGGACCAAACTCGCGGAAAAATTATTTAAATTCTCCCGGGGGTGGATTGTGCGCACAATCTCAAACCCACGAGTGGAGTGTTTGTGATAAGTGTGGCCGTCAAAATGGTCATTGGGATAATTGTGCTTATTTGACCTTCCCTTCCCCAAGCCCCCGCTATGATGCTTCTACTTTTTGTGATGAAAATTATAGGGATATGGAAGTGGAAAAAATTGAGCATGGTCAAAATGGAGAGTTTAAGCTCATGTTAGAATGCCTACTTGAAGGAGGAAACATAGAGCAAAATGTCTTGGAGGAGCTTTTGGAAAATAGTCTCTAAACTGATTTGGTACTTGAAAGGTTGAACTTACAAATGGGAGAAATGCTTGAAGCTTTAGAGGTCCAAAAAGCCTCGGAAGTGAATGACAGCCAAGAACCTTACTTTGAGGTTGAAGCCGAAAATTCCTTTTTGGCACTTGATCAAAACCAAGAAGGACTGTCAAATGCTCAAAATGAGAAAATGATGTTCATGATGGAGGCCATTCTTGAAAATGAGGAGAAGCACCACTTGGCACTCGAGGACTTGAAACAAGGCTTGACTCAAAATGATGTTGATATCCGCACCTTAGAAAAGCAAATGGAATCATTGATTGAGGATCATTATGCCCATCAACTTGAGAGTATGGAAAGAGATCAAGAAGAGTCTGAATTCGAGGAAGAAAGTGAACTTTATTTTGAGGAATCAAGAATTGAACATTCGCCAACTGACTCCATGAGTGTTAATGATGCAAAGAAAAATATGAAATTAGAGTCAACCAGTGTAAGTGAAAATATGATTGAAGTTGGCTCTAGTTCGGGGGAAAAAGAGGATGTCAAAATCCGGGAAGAATTACAATTTGAAGGCTTGAGGTCACATTCCAAGCATTTTTCAACCTTGGAATTGCATGGTTATATGGGAATTGAGCCGTGCGAATCCATATGGAAGTGCAAAGAAGAAAATCAAGAGCCATACATTTTGCAATTTGCATATTCAAAAAGGCAAAATGACATTCCTCACATGAAAGCCAATAAATACAAGATGAAGAAATTAATGCTTGGCTTGGTCATCTACTTACCACCCCCACCGCTCGTGGTCACAAGCTTGATTCCAAGTTAGGTGCCCAGTTCATATCGTCCAAGTGGCGAGAAAATTGGTAAAGTTAATCCGTGTCGTTCCACGACGTTAAATGCGGCGCTTGGTGGGAGGCAACCCATCGTTTTCGAATTTTTTGGTCATTTTTGAAATTTTCTCTTTTAGAATAGCTTAGTATATTATTTTTGACTAATCTACCAAGTTTTAGAATTTTTGGAGTCGATTTGAGTAGGTCGGGGTGACCGGACAACCAAAACCAGTAGTTGTTGGAAACATTCAAACGCAATGCTTAGCGTTTGCGGTGGACCTTCGCGTTCGCGAAGGCTTATGAAAATTTAACCTTTCGCGTCCGCGATGAGATCCTCACGTTTGCGAAACTTTGGCACTTTTTACTCTTCGCGTAGGCGACAAGGCCCTCACGAACGCATAAGGTCAGGTACTTTGGGCATAAAATGGATCCGATACACAATGAAATTGAGCAAGAACATGTCCTTGAAGCTGAACAAGAGGAACCCTTTAATCATGACCAGTTTCTATCTGCAGCATGTGAGCAGAAATATGATTAACTCTTGTCAAACACCATCGTTCGGGAAAGAGGAATAAACATGGAAAAGGTTGAAGCAAAAATGCCGGGCTTCTACACAACATTGGTAGAAAGCAGGTGGATATTTTTTGCCGAGCAACCAAATGATTCCAATTATACAGTAGTTTTGGAATTTTATGCAAACGCCTTGAGGACCAACTTCCAAGGTACCTTAGTTACTACTGTGAGGGGTGTGCAAGTCCATTTCATCCCTGAGGTAATCAATGGAATTTATGGCCTTCCCAATGCTGATAATGAGGTCTACAGAGACAGAGCTAAAGCAGGAGGAAATCAGTGGTTAGTGGACAAATTACATAATGGGGTGACCCCGAAATATATGATAGTGTACAAGGGAGTTGACTCTCACAATTTCACGGTTGAGGCAAAGACATGGCTCTCTATTATCCGTGCAAGAGTCTTACCTTCTACAAATGACACTGATGTGACACCAGAGAGGGCACTGATAATTGTTGCTATCACGAATGGGCTACCTGTGAACGTGGGGGGAGCACATTGTTAGAGAAATCGAGGAAGCCACCCATGGGAGGTCCAAGATTCTATTCTTCCCATCTTTGATCACTCTACTATGCTATGATGCTGGGGTGTTAAAATGCCCAAATAATGTTGAGAAAGGTCCGGGAAAGCCGATAATCCATCCTTTGCTGAAAAGGGGACCCAGTGACAAATAGAAAAGGAGGAGAATTGATATAGCATCCTCTTCATTTGGGCAGTTCTCTGAGGCCACCACCGATCCCGCTGGATCCTTTGCACCTGCACCAGGGTCATTTGACCCCATGGGACCACTCCAGTCTGGCCTTCACACTATGGGTCACTTAGCCAGTCAGATACACGGAGTAGATGCACACATTAGGCAGCTCATAGATGGCCTTCCTACTGGACCACATGGGGCTAGCACATCTATTGGCACTGCTACCCCACTATCCCCGGATGGCATGGTCCAAGAGAAAAAAGAAATAACTGGAAAGATGGAGGCCATGAACAACAGGTTGGAAAATATGAGCCGCCGGTAAGGGAAGATTGAGAAGCGGCAGAGAAAGTTCAAGGAGCATGAGAAAAATAAAAGCAAATTTCTGTCCAAAATGATGCACAAGCTGAGTTCATTCTGCGGCTCACATGAATTAGAGGACGCTGATGATGAGGATTTGGAGCTCAAATTTCTCACCACCTCCAGCTCCGAGTGATGCAGTTTTAGGGAACACCTCCGTCATTTTATCTTGTTTTGTTTAGTTTCATTGAGGCCAATGCAACACTTTAGGTTGGGGGTGGCTCATATATGATGGATGTATGTGGAGCACGATCATTTTTTGTGAACTCGTGTAGATTGGTTGACATTTGTAGTTTATTAGTAATATTTCGTAGTTTAGTTCTAGCATGTTAGCATTAGCATTTTCTTGTTAGTTTTTATTTTTCATAGTAGTATTAATGAAACTTCTTGGTTTTTCTTTATACCGCGGTTCTTTTCCAAGGAAATAATTTGTGTCGAACCGGGTGACTTTTCCCTATGATGGATGGCGTGACAACTTTCTTAAGGGATTAGTCGTGTTTAATTTCTTTTGTCTCTTTAGGTAAATATTTTTAAACCTTGGCATATGAAGTTTAAGGCGAAATCCTAGACTAACTTGGTTTAAAAAAATGATGTTAGGCCTTCCTTGGACCGTTATTATGCCTTAAATTTCCTACCCTTGCATATTTTCCCTAGTCAACTCTTTTTGAGCCTTTAAACTTTTTATTTGGCAACCATGTTACAAGATTTAACCCTTTGTTCTTTATTAATCTAGCTTTTGGCACCCTACCTCCCTAAGTACTTTGAAAGTGTAATCATAGGCTAAAAGCTTAAGATTGGGGGTGAAGGTTGAAAAAGTTGTGATGTGAAAGTTGCTTAAAAGGTGAAAGGTAATAATAATAAAAAATAATGGGAACCTTTCTTGATTTTTGAAAAAACAAATAAGAATGAAAAGTAAAAAAAAAGATGGAAAATGTTTTCGAAGGAAGTGTGCGTTGATTGTTGCAAATTGTAGTGTTTAGGGAGGTTTTGAGTCACTCTTCTAAATTGTGCCCTACCCCAACCAAAAACCTACATTACAATCCTTTAAGTCCTACTTTATTTTGAACCAAGTGTGTCTACATTAGTAGAGAAATACATGAAGGGTAAGCCTATGGCACTACTTTTGTGAGAATGAGAGTTAATTCTTTCCATTTGATATCCCATATGTGTTTAAATTGCAATCTATAAGTTGGGATTCTCTTAAGTGTGAGGGCATATGAAAATTTTGAGTTGTGAACTTAATCAAATCTCCAATTGGGAAGAATGAACAAAACAAAATTGCTTATGATAATGAGGCAAATTTTGAAGCTTTAGTGTCATGACTTGGTTGCTACTTTGATTAAAAGTGGTGTTTGAGCACTTGAATTGAAATGAAATATGTGAGAAGTTCTTGGCGATTCATATGCTTTGAATTAATTGTTGATACCAACCGAAGTCATTAGATTATGCTTAAGTTGAACCTTTTTGACTTTAAATAATGTTTGGTATGCCATTGAGCTTAATTGATGATTTTATTGAAGGATGTTCATAGTTTTTAAATTGCTTGAGGACAAGCAATAGTTTAAGTTTGGGGGTTTGATAAGTTGGTATTTTACCCACTTATCTCTTCTTGATACTTAGGCTTTTATATGATTTTGATGAGAAACTAAGGCATTTATTGAGGTTTATTGGCATATTTAAGGTATCAAGTGATTTAGAAGTGATGGTGAAGAAACCAAGTGAGAACGAGTCAAAAAGAAGCTAAAATGGACAAAAGAAATCTGCCTAGTGAATTACCCTTCGCGAACGCGAAGGATTAGATGCAAACGTGAAGGATTAGATGCGAACGTGAAGCATTAGGACAACAGGCTATCAAAAACGACCTAAGGAACCATAATCACTTCCCCTCTGTGACCGTTCCTCATATTTTGGCGTTTTACGGCAATAAAACTCGAATTCCGCCCGATTCCTTGATTTTCGTGTGCTACAGCCCATGCATTCCGCGTGGGCCCGACCCAACATTCCCGGATCACTATAAACTTTTTTGGTCCATCCAAAACGACCTAAGGAATCATAGTCATCATCCCGCCATGACCGTTGCTCGCTTTTTAGCGATTTACGGCCATAAATATTGAATTCCACCCAATTCCCTAATTTTCGTGTGCTATAGCCCACGCCTTCCGCGTGGGGCCGGACCCCAGGCTCTGGATCACTTTTACGTTTTTCGGGCCATAAACAATGACCTAAGGAACCATAGTCACCACCCTACCATGACTGTTGCTCTATGTTTTTGGCGTTCTACGGCCATAAAACTGGAACTCCATCCGAATCCCTGATTTCCGTGTGCTATAGCCCACTCCTTCCGCATGGGCCAGGCCCGTCGGATCCGGATTACCTCAAATTTTTTGGAGCCATCACAAATGACCTAAGGAACCATAGTCACCGTCCCTTCGCAATCGTTCCTTGTATTTTGGCATTTTACGGTCGTAAAACTTGAATTCCGCTCTATTCCCTAATATTCGTATGCTATAGCCCACACTTTCCGCATGAGCCAGCTCCCCCGGACCCGGATCGCATCAAATATTTCTGGGCCTTTAAATTTTCTAAGATACCATAGTCACCGCTCGCAGTGACCGTTCCTCGTTTTTTGGCGATTTACAGTCATAAAATTTGAATTTCGCCCGATTCCCTGATTGTTTGTGTGCTATAGCCCACGCCTTTCGCGTGGCCCCGGCCCCCGGACCTGGATTGCTTTAAATTTTTTCGGGCAATAAAAAACGACCTAAGGAACCATAGTCACCGCCCTACCATGACCGTTCCTCTTTTTCTTTCGCATTTTACAACCATAAAACTGGAACTCCATCTGATTCCCTGATTTTCATGTGCTATAGCCCACGCATTCCGCATGGGCCCGCCCGCCGGACCCGGATCACCACAAATTTTTTGGGGCCATCACAAATGACCTAAGGAGCCATAGTAACCTCCCCCCCCCCCCCCATGACCGTTCCTTTTATTTTGGCATTTTACGGTCATAAAACTTGAATTCCGCCCGATTCCCTAATATTCGTGTGCTAGAACCCACGTCTTCTGCATCAGCCCGCCCTCCGGACTCGGATCGCCGCAAGTATTTTGGGGCATTAAAAATGAACTAATTAACCATAGTCACCTCCACGCCTTGACCATTCCTCGTTTTTTGGTATTTTACGGCCACAAAATTGGAATTCCATCCGATTCTCCAATTTTCGTGTGCTATAGCAAATGCCTTCATCATGGGCCCAACCCCCAGACCCGGATTGCTTCAAATTTTTCTAGGCCATCATAAATGACCTAAGGAGCCATAGTTACCGTCTCGTCGAGACAATTCCTTATTTTATGGCGTTTTACGGCAATAAAACTTGAATTCCACCCGACTCCCAGATTTTCGTGTGTTATAGCCCATGCCTTCCGCGTGGGCTTAGGCGTTTTACGGCCATAAAACTTGAATTCCGCCCGATTCCTAGATTTTTGTGTGCAATAGGCCACGCCTTCTACGTGGGCTCGCCCCCTGACCCGAATCGCCTCAAATATTTTCGGACCATAAAAAATGATCTAATTAACCATAGTCACCGCCACGCCGTGACCGTTCCTCATTTTTGGCGTTTTACGGCCATAAAACTTGAATTCCGCCCGATTCTCTGATTTTTGTTTGCTATATCCCACTCCTTTCGCGTGGGTTTGGCCCCCCAGACCCAGTCGCCTCAGAGTTTTTTGGGCCATCTAAAATGACCTAAGGAACCATAGTCACCGCCCATTCGTTGACTGTTCCTTGTTTTTTGGCGTTTTACGATGATAAAACAAGAATCGCGCCCGATTCCCTGATTTTCTTGTGCTATAGCACACACCTTATGCATGGGCCTGGCCACACGGACCCGGATCGCCACATATTTTGTCAGGCAACAAAACACGACTTAAGGAACGATAGTCATCGCCTTGCCATGACCTTTCCATATTTTTTGGCATTTTACGGCCATAAAACTTCAATTCTGCAAAATTCAAAATTTTCGTGTGCTCTAGCCCACGCCTTCCGCGTAGGCCGCCTCCCGGACTGGATCGCCTCAAATTTTTCCGTGCCATAAAAATGACCTAAGGATTCGTACTCACTGCCCTGCCATGATCATTTATTATTTTTTGGCATTTTATAGCTATAAAATAGGAATCTCGCCCGATTCCCTAATTTTCGTGTGCTATAGCCCACGCCTTCCGCGTGGGCCTGGCCACACGAACCTGGTTCTTCTCAAATTTTTTTGGGCCATCCAAAATGACCTAAGGAACCATAGTCACTTCCCTGTTGTGACCGTTCCTTGTTTATTGGCGTTTTACGGCTATAAAACTTGAATTTCGCCCGATTCCCTAATTTTCGTATGCTATAGCACACACCTTCCATGTGGGCCCAGCCCCCTGGACCTGGATCGCTTTAATTTTTTCTGGTACATAAACAATGACCTAAAAAACCATTATCACCACCCTTCTATGACCGTTCCTCTTTTGTGGCATTTTACGGCCAGAAAACTGGAACTCTATCCGATTTTCTGCTTTTCGTGTGCCTTCCGCATGGGCACGGGCCGCCGGACCCGGATCGCCTCAAATATTTTTGGTCTATCAAAAATGATCCTAAGTAACCCTAGTCACCGACCCGCCATAACCATTCCTCGTTTTTTGGCGTTTTACGTCCATAAAACTAGAACTCCGTCTGATTCCCTGATTTTCGAGTGCTATAGCCCACGTCTTCTTCATGGGCCCGCCCCCCCAGACCTGGATCGCCTTAAATTTTATAGGACATCAAAAATGACTTAAGGAACCATAGTCACTACCCCGCCATGACCGTTCCTCGTACTTTGGCATTTTACGGCCGTAAAAATTGAATTCCGACTGATTCCCTAATTTTCGTGTGCTATAACCCACGCCTTCTGCATGGGCCCCGGACCCGGATAGCCTCAATTTTTTCCAGACCATCAAGAATGACCTAAGGAACCATAGTCACCGCCTCTCCATGACCGTTCCTCATTTTTTGGCACTTTACGGCCATAAAACTTTAATTCCGCATGATTCCCTGATTTTCGTGTGCTGTAGCCCACGCCTTCCGTGTATGCCCGGCCCCCTGGACCCGGATCACATCAAATTTTTTAGGGCCATCAAGAACGACCTAAGGAACCATAGCCACAGCCCCTCTATGGCTATTACTCGTATTTTGGCACTTTAGTGCCATAAAACTTGAATTTTGCCCGATTCCCTAATTTTCATGTGCTACCTTCCGCGTGGGCCAGGCCTGCCAGACCCGGATCGCCTCAATTATTTTTGGGCCATTATAAATGAACTAAGGAACCATAGTCACCACCCTGCCATGACTGTTCCTCGTATTTTGGCATTTTACAGCAATAAAACTTGAATTATGCCTTATTCCCTAATCGTTGTGTGCTATAGCCCAAGCCTTCCGCGTGGGCCCGGACCCCCTTGACCCAGATCGCCTCAAATTTTTTTGGGCCATAACAAATGACCAAAGGAACCATAATCACTTTCTCTCCATGACCATTCCTTGTTTTTTGGCGTTTTACGGCCATAAAACTTGAATTGTGCCTGATTCCTAGATTTTCGTGTGCTATAGTCCTTGCCTTCCGTATGGGCCTGGCCACCCTGTCCCGGATTGCCTCAAATTTTTTAGGCCATCACAAATGACCTAAGGAACCATAGACAACACCCCACCATGATGGTTCCTCGGATTTTGGCATTTTATTGCCATAAAACTAGAATTCCGCCAGATTCCCTCATTTTTGCATGCTATAGTCCACGCCTTCAGTGTGGGCCCGACCCTAGACCCGGATTGCCTTAAATTTTTTTGGGCCTTCAAAAATGACCTAAGGAACCATAGTCACTGCCCTGCCATGATTGTTCCTCATTTTTAGGCATTTTACGGCAATAAAACTGGAACTCTGTCCGATTCCATGATTTTCATGTGCTATAGCCTACGCCTTCCACATGGTCCGCCCCCTGGAACTCAGATCGCCTCAAATTTTTACGGGCAATAAAAAATGACCAAAATAACCATAGTCACCGCCCCGATATGACCGTTCCTCGAATTTTGGCATTTTATGGCCTTAAAACTTGAATTCTAGATCATTCCCTGATTTTCATGTGCTATAGTCCATGCCTTCCGCGTGGGCCCAGCCCTCGAACCTGGATTTCTTCAAATTTGTGCAGGCCATCAATAACAACCTAAAGAACCATAGTCACCACCCCTCATGACTGTTCGTCATTTTTAGCATTTTATGGCCATTAAACTGGAATTCCGCCCGATTCCTTGATTTTCGTGTGTTATAGCTCACACCTTATGCATGGACCCGGCCCCCCGAACCCGGATTGCCTCAAAGTTTTTTGTGCCATAAACAACGACCTAAGGAACCATAATCACCACCGTGCCATGACCGTTCCTCGTATTTTGTCTTTTTACTGCCGTAAAACTTGAATTTTGTCTGATTCCCTGATCTTCGTGTGCAATAGCCCACGCCTTTAGCGTGTGCCCGGCCCTCGGACCCGGATCGTTTCAAATTTTTCAGGGCCATCAAAAGTGACCTAAGGAACCATAGTCACCGTCCCGCTGTGACTGTCACTCATTTTTTGGCTTTTTACAGCCATATAACTTTAATTCCGCCTGATTCCCTGATTTTCATGTGCTATAGCCCACGCCTTCTGCGTGGTCCCGGACTCGAATCACCTAAAAATTTTTTGGACCATCAAAAATGACCTAAGGAACTATAGTCACTGCCACGCCGTGACAGTTCCTCGTATTTTGGCATTTTATGGCCGTAAAACATGAATTCCGCATGATTTCCTGATTTTCGTGTGCTATAGCCCATGCCTTCCGTGTTGGCCTGGCCTGGCCCCCTGGACCCGGATCTCCTCAAATTTTTCCAGGTTATCAAAAATGAAAAAGGGAACCATAGTCAGTGCCCTGTCATTACCTTTCCTCATTTTTTGGCATTTTACGGACATAAAACCTAAATTCCGGCTGATTCCCTGAGTTTTGTGTGTTATAGCCCACGCATACCGTATGGGCCCAGCCCGCCGGACCCGGATCGTCTCAAATTTTTTTCAGCCATCAAAAATGACCTAAGGAACCATACTAATCGCCCCTCCATGGCCGTTCCTCGTATTTTGGCATTTAATGGCCGTAAAATTTAAATTATGCCCGATTCCTTGATTTTGTGTGTTATAGCCCACGCCTTCCGCGTGGACCCGTCCCCCTGGATTTGGATTGCCTAAAATTTTTTAGGGCCATCAAAAACAACCTAAGGAATCATAGTCACTTCCCCGCCGTGCATGTTCCTCGTTGTTTATCATTTTACGGCCATAGAACTTTAATTCCGTCCGATTTCTTAATTTTCATGTGCTATAGCCCATGGCTTCCACGTGAACCAGGCCCCCCGGACCCGGATCACCTTTAATTTTTCTGGGCCATCAAAAATAACCTAAGGAACCATAGTCACTGCCTCGCCATGACCGTTCCTCATTTTTGGTCATTTTACGGCTATAAATCTTGAATTTCGCCTGACTCCCTAATATTTGCGTGCTATAATCCATGCCTTCTGCGTGGGCTAGGCCCCCCGAGCCCGGATCGCCTTAAATTTTTTTGGACCATTCACAACGACCTAAGGAAACATAGTCACCACCCCGCCATGACTGTTCCTCATATTTTGGCATTTTACGGCCATAAAACTGGAATTCTGCCCGATTCCCTAATTTTCTTGTGCTATAGCTCACGCCTTTCGCGTGGGCGTGGGCCCTCGCCCCGAATTGCCTCAAATATTTCCAGCCCATCAAAAACAACTTAAGGAACCATATCTACCACCCCTCCATGACCGTTCCTCGTATTTTGGCATTTTACGGCCGTAAAACTTGAATTCCGCTCGATTCCTTAATTTTCGTGTGCTATAGCCCATGCCTTATGCGTGGACCCGCCCTCCCGGACCCGGATTGCCTCAAATTTTTTCGGGCCATAAATAATGACCTAAGTAATCATAGTCGCCACCGCGCCATGACTGTTCCTTGTATTTTGTCATTTTACGGCTGTAAAACTTGAATTCCGCCCGATTCCCTGATTTTCGTATGCTATAGCCCATGCCTTCCGCGTGTGCCCGGCTCCTGACCCGGATCGTTTCAAATTTTTTCGGTCCATCCAAAATGATCTAATGAAGCATAGTCACCATCTCGTCGTGACTGTCACATATATTTTGGCATTTTACGAGCATATAACTTAGATTCCGCCCGATTCCCTGATTTTTGTGTGCTATAGCCCAAGCCTTGCGCATGGGCCCGGATCTCTGGAGCCGAATCACCTCAACTTTTTTTGTACCATCAAAAATAACCTAAGGAACCATAGTCACCCCCCCCCCCCCCCCGCCATGGCTGTTCCTCATATTTAGGCATTTTATGGTCGTAAAACATGAATTTTTCCCAATTTCCTGATTTTCGTGTGCTATAACCCACGCCTTCTGTGTGGGCCTGGCCCCCTGGACTCGGATCGTCTCAAATTTTTCCAGGCCATCAGAAATAACCTAAGAAACCATAGTCAGTGCCATGTCATGACCGTTCCTCGATTTTTGGCATTTTACGACCATAAAACCTGAATTCCGCTCGATTTCCTGATTTTCATGTGTTCTAGCCCACATCTACCGTATGGGCCCAGCCCGCTAGACCCGGATCGCCTCAAAGTTTTTTTGAGACATCAAAAAGAACCTAAGGAACCATATTCACCACCCCTCAGTGACCGTTCCTCGTATTTTGGCATTTAATGGCCATAAAATTTGAATTCCGCCCGATTCCCTGATTTTCGTGTGCTATAGCCCATGCCTTCTGTGTGGGCCCGTCCCCCCAGATCCACATCACCTCAAATTTTTCAAGGCCATCAAAAACAACCTAAAGAACCATAGTCACTACCCCGCCGTGTTTGTTCCTTATTTTTTTGGCATTTTACGACCATAGAACTTTAATTCTGCCCGATTCCCTGATTTTTCGTGTGCTATAGCCCACGCCTTCCACGTGGGCCAGGCCCCCCGGACCCGGATCACCTCTAATTTCTTTTGGGCTATCAAATACAACCTAAGGAACCATGGTCACAGCCCCGTCATGACTATTCCTCATTTTTTGGCATTTTACGGCAATAAATCTTGAATTCCGCCTGATTCCCTAATCTGTGTATGTTATAGCCCATGCCTTTCGTATGGGACCGGACCCCCTGGACCCAGATCGCCTAAAAATGAACCCTTAGGCAGAAACGCCTAGTCCTTGGCATATATAGCATATTCCTTTATTTTTAATTATTCGATATTGTTGCTAAAATGGATATGTGTTATGACTCCTATGGCTCGTTTGCTTGACTTGTGTTTGCTTTGTGTGTAATGCTTAATATATCTCTTTACTTTGTGAATACTTATTTGATTGAGAATCGGAATGGGACCGTCCTTAGGGAGTCATGTGGCATTTGTGAAGTGAGTTCTTTGATTAGTCCATATATTGCAGTCGAGTCTAGAACTTTTTTGTAATGTGAGTTGAAGCGATACCCTAGGTGTTGCACGGTTGAAAAATGACGTTAGCCCTTCTTTTCTTTGGCACCCGTGTTACAAGCCGATACCTTATTTATTCTTAATTGAATGAGTTGATTCTTTTACCTCTTAAGGCACTTGAATTAGAAAGAGAGCACTAGAAAGAAGTGATGAGGGAACCTGAGGTGGCTTTTGAGTGGAACCAAAGAAAGAAAAAAGGAGAAGGTGCACTTGTATCTTTAGGAAAACACCACTAGTAGAGAATTAAAAGTACAAGAATAACGTAAAAAAAAGAGATGAAAAGAAGAAAAAACTATGTAGAAAAATAAATAAAGACCTCTTGTCCTTCCTAGTGAGTGTGAGCTATATAGTGCTTAAAAAAAAAGGAAACATATTTCGGGGTGATCTTTCTTGTGATGATTGAAGTGGATTAAGAAAGTGTGTGCTTAAAGTTTACTATGTGATATACTAAAGTGCTTAAGAGAGTTAGTCAGTAATTTCTAAATATATCCTACCCGTCCCTTAGCCACATTATAACCATAATAAAGTCCTAGTTGATTTTGCTATAGTGGGCAAGCCTATGGTACCTTTTGCAAGAATGTGACTTCTTTGAGAGAGTGGGTAATATTTTTCATGTATGTGGATCCTTAAAATACTCGATCATTTGATTTAGATGTGTGGACTGCTTATTCTCCTTAATTCTATTGTGAGGGCACATGGTTTCATAATGGATAAGTAACGTTATTAGACTTTCCTGTTAGGTTAAACATTCAAGCCCCGAGTGCATTATGACATTGAGTTAGCTTTCGAGGCCAGGATTGTTATGGGTATGTAATTCATGTGTTGGATATTTTAATATATGGAATAAGTACGAGAGGTGTGTATTGACCGTATATGCTAGAGATTAATTATTTCTATCAATCATGGTCATGGGTGTAGTGTGTTTTTAGTGTGTGGCTTGTTAGGTACTTGAAGAGGAAGTATTTAGTTGATTAACATTGGGGCGATCAACAATTAAGTGTGAGGTATTAATATCGGGCTATAATTCCATATCTTATGATGTTTCTCACCTTACTTGTTTTTGTAGTATTGATGCTAATTTGTACAACATTTGAGTTTAATTGAGTTTATTTTACCTGTAGGAACATAGTGATATGAAGTAGAGAAAAGTTGCACCAAATGGTACCTAGGAGCTACAAAATAGAGCACAAAAAGAAGACAATGTAAGTCATTGAAAAGTCAGCATCCAGAACAGTGCAAAGCCATGACAACTCACAGCCTTAGATAGTGCAAGGCCCTATCCAATGCACTAAACTTGGCACCCCTGATGGTTCAAGGCAGTATAGTTTTAGCTCCTTGCACTAGAGTTTTGGCGCCTCTGATGAGGCATAAGCGCTGACGAGGTCTATCCGACCCACTTTTGTTTCCTCCTCAGTTTTGGACGTGGACACTTTAGTCCTACATTATAAATACCTCTTAATTTTAGTTTTTATAGGGTTAGACATTACTTGGAGAGGCAAAAGGCTACATGAATACTTGGAAGCAACAAATCACAAGAGTTTTCTCTCCGTTCTTCCTTAATTTGTAGTTTAATTCTTTCGAATATTATCATGATTCTTTGTATGGCTATGAGTATCTAAACTCTTTTATCTAGGAAATGAACATTTTGGAGGATGATTTTCTATTGCTTTTAATTTAAGTTTGCCATTAGATTTTCTCTACTTGTTCAACTATGTGATTATTATTGTTGACTGAAGTGCCTTCAATTGACTGTGCCTATTTAGTGTGTATTGCTTGAGAAGTGGTACATATTTAGATAGTTGTTGAATAGCATCACTCCTAACATATATAACTAATTAATTCGGCGAGTTTAAATTTTAAATTAGGAATAACGAAGTCTTGACGTGGTCATCGTGAGTGGTAAAATAGTGGCAGCTAGCGCAATTCGGGAGAATACGTCTAGTCAATTGTTGTAGTTTCTCGGAAGAGAATTATAACACCTGAAGTGCTCACGATTAGTGAAGAATACTTAGGCGAGTTTATAGTAGATGTTGTGGGGAGGATTTCAAAGATTGGAAAAATCATAACTCTAGATCTTTCCAATCTTGTTTACAATATTTGCTTTATTTGTAATAAAATTACAGCATTTTAATTACTTTATTTTAGTTAGTAAACACTCAAAACTCATTATTTAGCACTTCTGGAAGTTGATTACTTGAATTTCTGCGAGACTAGTAAACTGGATTATATTTGCAACGACTGCTAGACACTTTAGGAGGTATAGTTGGGCGTGATTACACATACTTACTTCTATTATATTTTATTAATCTCCTAAGTGTACATTGATTTTGAGAGATTACAAATATTTTAGAGATTAGTTCGCTCGAAGTAATTTTGGGTCTACCTCATATTATTTTAACATATTCAATCATTAGAGATCGTATCTAAGGACTAGTTCTATAAAGGTCAAGGACATAAGAGGTGGTCCTAATCATCTCAACAGACCGTCTACAATTTATATTTGGACTTGATCGTTTCTTGATATTAAATTTGAAAATTAAATGTTGTTGGGTTTTAAGCTTAGTTTACCTTAAAAGGGGGTGAATGAGAAATGGAGGGAAAAATAAAATTTTGATTTTCCCTCCTTGACAAAGGGATAATGTCCCATATTGGAGGAGGAAAAGACTTTTGATAGGTATATATACAATTGCTCTTCTTCTAGCTCTTAAAGAGTTAAGAAAAAGGCAAGCCTCGAGTCGTCGTCATCGCTCGCTCGCTCGCTCGGCTCGGCTTCGGCTTAGATAAAACGATTGATTGATTAATTTTTTGGACCAAATGTATTTGTTAATATTAAGATTATGCGAACAGTCATAACAGACATTCTGAAGAGTTGCACCTCTTCGTTTAAACTCAACATGTTGGCTATAAATAGCAAACCATTCCCTCAGATTTTCCTTACGAAATTTTTGAATTCTCCTCTTTCTTTCTGCATTGTTTTCTTACGAAACAAACAACGTGAGTGTGATTTGCTGCCGCCATTTGTGTTCGTTGAAATAATGGGGTTTGAAGTACCGCTACATCAGTATGTAATTCGTTCTATCCTGGGAGAAAACAATCCACAACCTCAAGTACTAGGAGAAAATTACATTCCTTAAGGAAACACTGTGAATTTAGTGGGGTCGGATTAAATTCTGTTTCTTCTACATTTCTGTTAGACGTTATTTTTCCTTCTCCAGAATTATTTTACAAATACAGTATATTAACAAGCTTAAGGAACTTAATTTTTATAATTTGTGTTATACATATTGTTCTATAGACTAAAACCTATGTGATTATCTACTCTCGTTTTGGAGATTAAAGCCTTCGTGGTTTTCTACTCCATTTGTTTACTTTAACATATATTCGGTTTTCGTTTACTATTTGTTATTTGAAGATTAAAATCCTAGAGATTTTCTACTCCATTGGAGATTAAAATCTACGTGATTTTCTACTCCAGTTTTATTCGGTTTGAAGATATAAAAACTTCGCCATATATTAAATGTTTGTTTGTGTCATTCTTTTATAGAAATGACGTCTGAGAACGAAAATCAGACTATTCCTATGGTGACTGCAATGCATCGACAAGCCGAATAACACTGACATTGGCACCGGTACCGGCACCGGCACCGGTAGAAAGGCAAGAAAAGGTTTCTGGAATTGATTTCAAGCGGTGGCAGCAGAAGATGTTCTTCTACTTGACGACTTTAAGTGTACAGAAGTTCATTAAGGAAGATGTTCCTGTTCTGCTTGATGAAACTTCAGACAATGAATGCTTTCTCGTGACTGAGGCGTGGAAGCATTCTGATTTTTTGAGCAAGAATTACATTCTTAGCGGGCTGGAGGATGATTTGTATAACGTCAATAGTAATGTGGAGACGTCAAAAGAACTATGGATTGCGCTTGAAAATAAATACAAAACTGAGGATGTCGGGTTGAAGAAATTCGTTGCCGCAAAATTTTTGGACTACAAAATGGTAGATACTAAGTATGTTATTACCCAAGTTCAGGAATTGTAAGTGATTATTCACGATCTCCTTGCTGAAGATATAAGTCAAATTAATACTTATGTTGAAAGTATTAATGATATTATTATCACTAATAGAATTTTCATTGAAGGTTTTATCATCAATGAAGCATTTCAAGTTGCAGCGATGATTGAGAAGTTGCCTCCTTTGTGGAAAGACTTCAAAAATTACTTGAAACACAAACACAAGGAGATGTCGCTTGAATATCTCATTGTTCGGTTGAGGATCGAAGAGGACAACAAAGCTGCTTAAAATAAAGGTCATGGAAACTCAACAATAATGGGAGCAAACATTTTTGAGGATGTTCCACAAAATAATAGCAAGAGGAGGAATCCTTCTAGACCAAAAAGTAACCCAAGCAAGAAGCGGTTCAAAGGAAATTGCTACAACTGTGGGAAAGCGGGACACAAATCTGCAAATTATCGTGCTCCAAGGAAAGACAGAAAGAAGGGTCAAGAAAACATGGTTGAAATGCACAAGGATATTGATGACTTGTGTGCTATACTTTTTGAATGCAACCTGGTGGGAAATCCTAAGGAATGGTGGATTGATTCTGGAGCCACTCGCCATGTTTGTGCTGTTAGAGAAGTGTTTTCTACTTATGCTCCCGTTGGACCCGAAGAGACGCTTTCTATTGAAAATTCTGCAACGGCCAAGATTGAAGGATATGGCAAGATATATCTAAAATGACTTCTGGCAAGGTGGTGACTCTGAACAACGCCCTTCATGTTCCTGAAATTAGGAAGAACTTAGTCTCTACTTCATTTCTCATCAAAAACGGGTTTAAGTGCGTTTTTATATCTGATAAGGTTGTAATAAGTAAGAATGAGATGTTTGTAGGAAAAGGTTACCTCACTGAGGGCCTTTTCAAACTGAATGTAATGGTCGTTGAGAACAATAAAATTTCAACTTCTTCTAACTTACTTGAGTCAAATGATTTATGGCATATATGTTTGGGACATGTTAATTATAAAACCTTGCGAAAAATAATTAATTTGGAAGTATTGCCTAAGTTTGAATGCGACAAATCGAATTGTCAAATATGTGTGGAATCTAAGTATGTTAAACATTCTTATGAGTCGGTTGAAAGGAATTCAAATTCTTTAGACTTAATTCACACAGATATTTGCAACATGAAGTCAATACCATCTCGTGGTGGAAAGAAGTATTTTATAACTTTTATTAACGACAGTACTTGATATTGCTATGTTTACTTACTTAATAGTAAAGATTAAGCAATATATGCATTCAAGCAATACAAAAATGAAGTTGAAACGCAACTTAACAAGAAAATCAAAATGATAAGAAGTGATAGGGGTGGTGAATACGAATCTCCTTTTGAAGAAATATGTTTAGAATATGGAATTATTCATCAAACAATGGCCCCTTACACGCCCCAATCCAATAGGATTGTAGAAAGAAAGAATCGTTCATTAAAGGAGATGATGAATGCATTCTTGATAAGTTCTGGTTTATCACAGAATTTGTGGGGGAAAGCCATTCTTACGGCTAACCAGATACTAAATCGAGTACCCCATAGCAAAACGCAATCCATTCCAAATGAAAAATAGAAAGGAAGGAAGCCCAACTTGAATTATCTTAAAGTGTGGGGGTGTTTGGCAAAAGTGCAAGTTCCTAAACCCAAAAGGGTAAATATAGGACCGAAAACCATTGATTGTGTTTTCATAGGATATGCGACCAATAGTAAAGCATATCAATTTTCTGGTTCATAAATCAGAAAATCCTAACATTCATAATAATACGGTTATAGAATCGGATAATGCTGAGTTCTTCGATAATATATATCCATATAAAAAGGAATGTGAGTCGATTGGTGAATGATCTAAATGACGTCAGGAAGAAACAAAAGAAAGTACGTCTAATCAGGAGGATCCAAGACATACTAAACGTCAAAGAACATGTACTTCATTTGGACTAGATTTTGTGACGTTCTTCTTAGAAAATGAGCCTTGAACATTTAAAGAAGCTATGTCTTCTTCCGAATCATTACTTTGGAAAGAGACAGTCAATAGTGAAATAGAATCCATATTGGACAACCATACATGGGAATTAGTTAATCTTCCTCGTGGAAATAAACCGTTGGGTTCCAAATGGATTTTTAAGAAGAAAATAAAAGATGATGGCACTATTGATAAATATAAGGCAAGACTTGTGGTCAAAGGGTATATACAACGAGAAGGTCTTGACTATTTTGATACTTACTCTCCAGTTACAAAAATTACGTCCATACGAACATTAGTAGCATTAGTTGCGGTTTATGGTCTTGAAATTCATCAAATGAATGTTAAGACGGCCTTCTTAAAGGGAGATTTGGAGAAAGAAATATACATGTAACAACCTGAAGGGTTTGTGGTTCCAGGTAAAGAAAAGAAGGCATGTAGACTTGTTAAGTCCATTTATGGGCTAAAACAAGTACCCAAACAACGACATGCGAAATTTGACCAAATAATATTGTCAAATGGTTTTAAGATAAATGAATATGATAAATGTGTGTACATTAAAAATGTTTCAAATCACATAGTCATTGTTTGCTTATATGTGGATGATATGCTAATAATGAGTAATGACATTGCCAAAATAAATGCGACTAAGCATATGCTAACTAGCAAGTTTGATATGAAAGACTTGGGAGTTGCTGATTTAATTCTAGGTATTAAGATCCATAAGACTCCTCAAGGTTTGGCATTGTCACAAGCTCATTATATTAAAACAGTACTTGAAAAATTCAAGCACTTAGATTTTAAAGTTGCAAAGACTCCAATTGACGTGAATCTTGCTCTAGCAAAGAACAAAGACCAAAGCATATCACAACTGGATTATGCTCGTGTGTTGGGATGTTTAATGTATATTATGAATCGTACACGACCAGATATAGCTTGTGCTATAAGTAAATTGAGTTGATACACGACTAATCCAGGTCAATCTCATTGGATGGCAATGAAACGAGTTTTGGAATATTTAGAACATACCCAGGATTTTGCTTTGCACTACAGTAAATATCCTGCGGTGATTCAGGAATACGGTGATGCAAATTGGATCACCGGTTCAACTAATTCTAAGTCCACAAGTGGATATGTATTCACTATTGGTGGAGGAGCGATACCTTGGAAGTCTTTCAAACAAACTTGTATTGCCCGCTCTACAATGGAGGCTGAGTTCATAGCCTTAGATAAAGCCGGTGAAGAAGCTGAATGGCTCCAAAATTTCATGGCAGATATTCTATTTTGGCCCAAACCGTTGGCGCCAATATGTATACATTGCGATAGTCCAGCGATAATTGGATGGGCTTGGAGCATTATGTATAACGGTAAATCTCGTCATATACGACGAAGACATAAAACCTCTAGGCAATTACTCTCTAGTGGAATTATCACGATTGACTACGTAAAGTCAAGCGATAATGTGTCGGATCCACTTACGAATGACCTAACTAGAGAGGTAGTTGATAAATCATCGAGAGGAATGGGACTATGGCCGAGGACAAGTCATTGTGGTGGTAACTCTACCTAGAAGACTGGAGATCCCAAGATCTAGGTTCAAGGAGATCAAACAAAGTCATTAATGAAGGTTCAACTTTGTCACTAAAATTTTGGTCCATTCTTGTGATGGGACAATGTTCAGTACCAAGGATAAAGCATTAAAGTTTTTAATGGTTTCTAAATTTGATACGGGGTGTATCAAATAGTGTATCTACGGGATGACATGTTTAGGAATCACCTATGTAAGTGTGAAGTGTTAGCCGCTTCAAGGAGAATTTGTAAGGCCAGTTCTCTACGCACTTATGAAACCAGGCGGTGTTCATGGCTGGAACGAACACAACAATGAGAACCAAAGACGATTAAGGGTTGATTGTGTGACTTATAGTTGTCTAGGTATACACCAAATTTTAACGGTTCAAAGATATCAAATCTACCGATTGACCGAGTATATCCGACATAAGTTCACTACGGAAAGTTCAAAGGGAAACCTACTTATCCAGATGCAATTAATCCTTACTTGCGAATCACACAGTTTTTCATGCATATTTCTGTGATATAGCCATTCCCCATTCATGTGGGGGATTGTTGGGTTTTAAGCTTAGTTTAGCTTAAAAGAGGGTGAATGGAAAATGGAGGAAAAAATAAAATTTTGATTTTCCCTCCTTGACAAAGGGACATTATCCCATATTGGAGGAGGAAAAGACTTTTGATGGGTATATATACAATTGCTCTTCTTCTAGCTCTTAAAGAGTTAAGAAAAAGGCAAGCCTCGCGTCGCCGTCGTCGCTCGTTCGGCTCGGCTTCGGCTTCGGATTTGGTCAAACGATTGATTGATTAATTTTTTGGACCAAATTTATTTGTTAATATTAAGATTAACATAATATTATTTTAATCCAAATTACCTAACGGTAAATTAATTTTCCTCCGCGTTTTGATTTCTCGTTTTATGTTGCCTAAATAGCCATTTATGTAATGACCATTTTACGTGAACAATCATAGCAAACATTCTGTAGAGCTGCACCTCTTCGTTTAAACTCAACATGTTGGTTATAAATAGCAGACCATTCCCTCAGATTTTTCTTACGAAATTTCTGAATTCTCCTCTTCTTTTCTGCATTGTTTTCTTACGAAACAAACAACGTAAGTGTGATTTGCTGCCGCCATTTGTGTTCGTTGAAACACTGGGGTTTGAAGTACTGCTACACCAGTGTGTAATCCGTTCTATCCTGGGAGGAAATAATCTACAACCTCGGGTACTAGGAAGGAATTAAGTTCCTTAAGGAAATACTGTGAATTTAGTGGGCTCAGATTAAATTCTGTTTCTTCTACATTTCTGTTTATACGTTATTTTTTCTTCTCCATAATTATTTTACAAATACAGTATACTAACAAATGCAAATCCACCCGCATCTCGCGGAAGACCCTATTGATACCACTAGATTATGAGCATAATTTGTCACTATTTGCTCCGTAATATATAAAAGTCTAGATTTTGTTTCAGATGATAAATTAATCGATTTAATGTAACTGTTGAATTAAGAGAGAAAAAATAATAATAAATACATAGGCAAAATCACTAGCTTATTTAAGATCATATGCAATAACAGAAACAAGATCGGAAAATTCTTGGACCGTCTGGCTGAGTTGTTTGAGCTGGGCTGGTGGTTCCCCAAAACCTTGGTCACAAGCTCGAGAATCATTGAATGCAGCAGAAGCCAACAAACTTATCTCTCTATAATCATCTGTTCTAAACAAATTACTGCAACTTTCTAGTTTATCACCTGCATCCTTGTAATTGTTCAAGCAATTGGTGAGTTGGGCTTTCAGATTCGGATCTTTGATGGGTTGCTGAAGAAGGGACTTAACTAAATTGTAGGTGGAGGTGGTATTGTCTTGTGCTACAGAAAGAGAAATGGATACAAGGCTGTGAATGTCTCCCTTGTAAACATAAGGGTCATTCTTAAGAACATGGAAACATAGTTGAGGATTTATAGTCTTGGGACAAACATCGTCAAGAATGTCTGCTGCCTTAACATTTCTAATAATTTCAAACAGTAATATTAAAACAACCAAGAAGGAGAGGGAGAGGCACGAAGGGGGAAAAGAGTGTGCCATTTTTAGACTTGTTTCTATTTTCGTAGTCCTTTCTCTACACTGACCACCATGTTTTATAGTTGTAAACTGTACCAAGTATATGAGATTAATGCAATTCATTGCTTTTATCTTGTTACAGTAAAAAAAATATATATATATATTTAAAGCAAGGGAAGTAGTTTAGATATAGACTTAAATACTTGCAATATAAGCACCAATATTTTTTATCTTAATTTAGTCTCTATTTGCTTATTTCTTTAACATATTACCAAATCGGGATTAGTATTTAACAAAAGTAGGAGCTTATTTGTTTCTTCCTATGAAATCTGATTACAAATATCTATATATCTATACAAAGGTGGAACATATAGGAGTGTGCTGGCACATCTCCTCGGCTACCTATGTTATTTATCCCTTTTGTTGATTTTTTGATATTTTACTTCATTTTTCATGGTTAAAAATTAATACATTCAGGAGTTTACAAATATAATTTAATATTTACCTACTGTTACGTTACAACCTTTCATATTCCTTAATTATGAATAAAAACAATACTGGTAAACACATATGCCCTCTACCATTGCAACATTTCAGATTCTTTATTTTATACTCTCTCAGCTTCCCCTCTATATATGCATTCACAAATGACAATCTATTCATGCTCGAAACATACATTAGTCATGAGTAGAGGGCATTAGATCACGTTCACAAGTTTCTGAGGGAGAAGCTTTCATGAAATGATTCGAAGGTTGCTGTCACGATCCAAAATCCATAGGTCGTGATGGCGCTGGACACCACTGTCACGCAAGCTAACAATAATTACTTAATTGGGTTCTCATTTTATTTTTTTTTTAAATCATATTTTTCTTCAATTTAAATAGTAAAGAATGGGAATTTACAGAGTAAATAATAATACTTTTAACAAATTCAATACAGAACAACCCATAATCATCCCAAAACCCGGTATCACAAATGCATGAGCATTAACTAGGAATATAAAATAAAATAAAAAATCTGTCCAGAATACAAATTTGACAGAAAAAATATAAATACTCTGAAGAAGACTCTGCTGGCTGCGGATCGACAAGTGAAATGCAGCTCACCTAGGTCCCCGCATGTATACACGCCTCTGCTCTCACATGGCCTCTAGAAATATATGTATCTGCATAAAAATGTGCAGCAAGTATAGTATGAGTACGTAAGCAACGTATACCCAGTAAGTATCTAGCCTAACCCCAGAGAAGTAGTGACGAAAGGTCGGCATCGACACTCACTAGTGGTCCGACAATATCTGGTACAGTAATGAGGTAGCAAATATGAGGCAGAATAAGTAAGTGAAATAGACAAATATAGATCACGTGGTACAAATCCCCTCTCTTTACGAGGAACTCAAGCTCTTCATTAGAAATTCCCTCCTTAACCGGGGCATATATATAGGTATAGTGAAACTCATCAAGTGGCTACCATAATTCAAATCCGGATTTTACAAATACACTCGTTTCTTGCCAAGTTTTACCCACAATTTCATGGGAATATGATATAGGAAATGCCAAGGCGTACGGCCCGATCCAACATATTAATAAAACTGTGCACTGTCGAGGGTCGAATGGCCCGAACCATATGATAAATCAATTAACTTGCCGAGGCGAACGACCCACTCCCATGAGAGTGTGGTACATAAATCCTGCCAAGGCGAACGGCCCGATCCCATAAGAAGTGAAATACAAATTCCTGCCGAGGCGAACGGCCCGATCCCATAAGTAGTGAAATACAAATTCGTGCCGAGGCGAACGGCCTGATCCCATTAGAATAAGAAGCTTTGATGGGTCCTTGACCCCACTCACAAATAAACGTGTGAGTCGTAATTTATTTAATGAAAACCTTTCGATGAAACATATATATATATATATATATATATATATATATATATATACCGGAGCCATGCCGTAAGAGGAGGAATATTATCTGATGGCTAATCGTGAACCCGTGAAGTCTCTACAATAGTAAGTCTAGTCTCAAATAGAATGTAAAGCAGGGGAATTAATAAGCGAGAGACTACTCAAATAGTACAGCTATAGCATGATGTGAACCTAAGTCTACCCGAACAACAACATGAATGTAGCTACATACGGGCTCTCGTCACCTTGCACGTACATAGTCCCCACAACAAGTAGCACACATCAAACAAATCACCTAGGGGTAATTTCCCCCTCACAGAGTTAGACAGGAGACTTACCTCGCTCCGAAATTCCATAACCGGCTCCAAAGCCTCTCTAACAGCTCAAACCAATGCCCATCGCTCCAAAACTTTTCAATAAATGTGCAAATCCATAAATATATACTCTAATACTCATTATAATTAAATTTACAATAATTTCCAACTCCGCTCGAAAAGTCGATAAAAATCACCCTCGGGCCCACGTGCCCGGATTCCAAAAAGTTCGAAGATAAACACTACCCATAGCATTACGAGCTCAAATATATAATTTATTCTCAATTTAATGCCCAAATTCGTGGTCAAAATCTAAAAATATAATTTCTAGGTTTTCTACCAAAACCCCCATAATTTCTACTAATTTCCATCCTTAAATCCTTATACAAACCATGTATTTAACTTGCAATGGATGTGAATAACTTACCTTGGCTTAGATGATGAAAACCCCCACTTGAAACTCTCCAAAATCGCCCAACCAAGTAAAAAATGGGAGAAAAATGGGCCAAATCCCGTTTTAAAGGAAACCTCACTGCCCAACTCAAATTCTCACACCTGCGGTCACTTGACCACTTCTGCGGTTCCGCAAGTGCGGCAATTATTCCGCTTCTGCAAAGTTGCCCCCAGCCACTGCTTCCGTTTATGTGCCTTTACTTTCACAGGTGCGCTCTCGCTTCTGCGGCGAGATAATCGCATATGCGGTCTCAGCACTTCCCAACTAAAATCGCACATGCGCCCCTCATGGCCGCTTCTGCGGCTCCGCACCTGCGGCCAAAAAATCGCAGGTGCGGTTACACCAGATACCAGCTGCCTCATCATTCCTTTAGTCCACAAATTGATTCGTTTACCACCCTAAACCACCCCGAGCCCTCCGGACCTTAACCAAATATACCAACACGTCCCAAAATATATTGCGAACTTAGTTGAGACCTCAAATTGAGCCAAACAACATCGAAACTATGAATCACCCTTCAATTCAAATTTAATGAACTTTGAAGTTTCAAACTTCTATAATCGATGCCGAAACCTATCAAATCACGTCCGATTGACCTTAAATTTTGCACACAAGTCATAATTAACATTACGGACCTACTCTAACTTCCGAAATCAGAATTTGACCCCGATATAAAAAAGTCCACTCCCGGTCAAACGTCCCAAAAACCTTCAAATTCCAACTTTCGCCAAATGACCTTTGGACCTCCAAATCCACATCCGGATGCGCTTCTAATATCAGAATCACCATACGGAGATATTCCTAGACTCTAAATCTCAAACGATCATTAATAACATTGAAATGCACTTCAACCCAAATTTAGAAAATTCTTCCAAAATGCCAACTTCCACAATAGGCGCCGAAACATTTCCGGGTCATCCAAAAACTCGATCCAGACATGCGGCCAAATCCAAAATTATCATACGAACCTGTTGGAACCTTTAAATCCCGATTCTGAGGTCGTTTACTCAAAAATCAAATCTTAGTCAATTCTTCCAACTTAAAGCTTCCGAAATTAGAATTTTCTTCCCAAACTAACTTCGAACTTTCCGAAATTCAATTCTGACCATACGTGCAAGTCATAATACCTGAAGTGAAACTACTCAAGGCCTCAAACCACCGAACGATGTGCTAGATCTCAAAATAATTGGTCAGGTCGTTACAGTTGCTCTCCACGTTCCATAACCTCTCCACTGCTCATATAATTCCTTTTCAATCTATAAGTTTTTTTTTCCTTTTCACCATTAGGATTTTATGTTCATACAAATATAGCCTAAATACAAACTTGACCTAATTAGTTGTATCCTCTTCTTTGTTGATAGAAGATGTGATAGAGGTAGTCAGAAAGAAATATTTACAAAAGATGGTGTTTGTTGTTGCTTCACCGAAGCTTAATGCTTGTAAGTTATAAGTTGTCGTGATTCGTTTGAGGAGGAAGAGAAGTTGACGATCGTTTTGCTAAAAACTAATTGACATTATACGCTGGTGTATCTGATTTTCTATTTCGAATAAGAAGGCAGAGAGATAGAGAAGAGATTGGTAGTATTAGCTAAAATTTACAGCTTACAGGCATACGTTTCTCGAGCAGACACTTGGTAGTGATGACAGGGTGGAGATGAGTCAGCACAGAGTTAATACTAGATACAAGCATATAACCGGTATTGTGTAAATTTCGAGGACGTATAGGTCAGAGAAGAGAATTTGTGACTAAGTTATCGGCTGGAGAGAGCAGCATTAAAGGAGCAGCCATTACAGAAAATTATAGCATTTATTCCTAAAGTTATGCAGCCATCAAAGAGGGGATCTTATTCATCTTTAAGAGGGTGCAATTTGTGGGTCTTGTCTCCTTATATTCAAATGTAAATAACAACAATTGTACTCAATATAAGGACAAAAAAATTTAGAACGACAAAGGCTATCATAATTTCTCTCATTTTTATAAGCTTTATAAGATTATTATCAAGTGTTTATAGTTATTCTTGTATTTGGTGGGACTAATCTAAAGTCCAGGCTAGTTCTTTCTTTAATTATCTTTACTTTATTTTTTTTTATATTTTGTTATTTTATTAATCAGATCAATTTAATCTAAGTGTATATAAACCACGTTTATAAATTTAACTGTACATGTTTTACGTGTAATCAGTTTGGCGCCCATCATAGGGAATAGACAATTGTGGTATTATTTTGGTTTGCTAATCTTTTACTAGTGTGCTTCAAAGTTTTCCTACTTTTACTAGTACAGCTGTGGCACACGATGATGTCAACAACTTCCTCAATATTGGTGTGCACAATAACGACGAGCCTAAGGACAATTTATATTAGGGTGACAAAACGGGATGATTCAACGAGTGAAACCCATATTGATGGGATTGAATCAATTCTGAGCCGGGTGGAAAGAAATACTCGACGTGCGAGGAGTCCTACTCCTGATATTTTGGATGACCAAGCCCGTGGCTGATACCGTAAATATTTTGAGAGCACAACAATGGAAAATTATGAACTATCTCTCAAGACAGTACCAGAGAATGATTGAACTTAAAAAAGCGTTATCAATGGATTTAAATAATTCAAATGGTGGAGTTCGAGCCCCTCCTGGCATGCCTATAAATCAAACAGCACCAAGATTCGGTAATGTCGCTTCCAAAGGGGAGTTTAGATCAAACAACAACAAAGCATGCGGTGCAGGTAGTGGATCTGGAAATTAAAAAAATGCATATGATCCTTTCAAAACCGAACTCATGTGATGCATGGGGTAAATAAATGCTCGAAAATAAATGCTCGAATAGATTAGAATGCTCGAGAATTTCACGCTCGGATGGATTAGATCCCGAGGACACCTCCGGTCTTAAAGGGCCCAGACTCGAAGAAGTATATACATTTGTCTCTTAAACCTAGTGCGGCTTTGGAGTTGATCCGAAAGAGATTCAAGATGCCGAATATTTCAAAATACAATGGAACATCATATCCACATGAACACATTATAGCTTATACCATTGCTGTTAAGGGAAATGATTTATATCAACATGAAATTGAATTAGTCTTGACAAAGAAAATCGGCTAAAAAATAACGAAAGGGGCTTTAACATGGTATTCACTTTTATCTTAATACTTAATTGATTCTTTTGAAATGCTTGCAGATTCTATCATCAATGCTCAAGCTAAAGCGAGGAACGTTCTAGCTAGGAAAGCAGCAATTTAATGAATAGGTCAAGGAGACTTAGAGTTTATGTAAGAGTTCGTGATCAGGTTTCAAAAGGAGAGAATGTTGTTGCCGGTTGTACCGGGTGAATGGGCAGCGAAAGTTTACCAAGGGTGTCAATCCTTTAAGCTCTGATACCTCCAGGTAGGGCTGTGCATAATTTGGTAAATACCGAATTACCATACCGAAATCGAAAATTTTGGTATTCGGTATTCGATATTTTGGTATTCGGTATGGTATTTGGTTTAAGTATTAAAAAAATTGGTATTAGGTATGGTATTTGGCATTTTAAAATGAAATACCGAAATACCGACACCGTACCGAAATATATATTATATTACACAATACATATTTTATTAATTATAACATAAATATAAGAAATCTAAAATTTTACTTTCCTTTATTCTCTAAGTTCATCAATTAACTCTAAGCAAGTAATAAGATATTTCTCTATGTTTTCTCTCTCTAGGTTGGTATTTGCGGGTTTTAGAGAAAACTTTTGTCAACAAACATTTTTAGTTTTGTACTAATGAGTACTTTAATTAAGAATATTACTGTATATGACTCTATGCACTAGTTAGTATTCAAACCGAATAAACTGAAGTTACCGAACCGAATAAACCAAAACCGAAAGGAGAAAAACTGAACCATACCGAATTTAATTAGGTACGGTATTGGTATAGCATTTTACGAAACCGAATACCAAAAATACCAAACTGAAATGTCTATATATCGTACCATACCGACCGACGAACACCCCTACCTCTAGGAAGTTGAAGGAGAGTTTGTTGGTATCTAAGGCAACCACATGGGCTGATGTTCATAACCACTATGAATCTAAAATTCTCGTGGATGCCGAAGTGCCAACAAGCGTTGAAGGATTTGAAGAAATACATGTCCATCCTAACTTTAATGTCTAAACCTAAGTATGGGGAGAAATTATTAGCGTATTTGGCGGTGTCAGAAGTTGCGTTAAGTGCAGCTTTTGTCCGGGAAGATGAAGGTAAGCAATACCCTATCTACTATATTAGTAATGTACTGTCATGTGCGAAAATTCGCTATCTGCACATGGAAAAGTTGGCTCAAAAGCTTAGACCCTACTTTTAATGTCACCCTATAGCCATTGTGACAATTGTTTCCCTGAGAAACATCCTTCATATACCCGAGTTATCAGGTCGATTGGCTAAATATACGGTTGAAATTATTGAATTTTATATTTAATATAAATCGTGGAGTGCAATCAAATCAAATGTTTTGGCGGACTTTAGTTCGGGGAAGATGCCTTTAGCTGTAAAAGAAGTAGTTTTGGTATCGGGGACTGCCTCCGGAGTCTAGACTTTGTTTACAAATGGCGTATCCAATGTGAAAGGGTTCGGTCTTGGGATAGTGTTGATTACTCCTTCAGGAGAAATCCTAAGGCAGTTCATACGAACTATTCCTTTAACTAATAATGAAATCAAGTATGAGGCTATAATTACAGGACTCAAATTAGACCTGGCACTAGGCTCCGTGGTGATTGAAGTACAGTCTGATTCCCAGGTAGTGGTCAATCAAATATATAGGATTTTAATGCTAAAAAAGAGCGTATGAAGCACTAATAAATAAATTCCAAGTTTTACTTTCCCGGTTGGGGGGGTTGTTGGTGATTCACACTCCAAGAGAGGAGAACATAGAGGCTGATACACTAGCTAACTTGGGTTCTTGAACAGAGTTGAGAGGAACTGATTCCCGTTTAGTTGTACAGTTATTGCATTCGGTCCTAGATGTGGAAGGTTATTGTGAAGTTAATTTATCAAAGCTAGTCTGGGATTGGAGAAATGAATTTATTGAATTTCTAAGATATGGCAAATTGCATGAGGATTCTAGAGCCTCCTAGGTACTCAAAACAATAGTTGTCTGATATTGTCTTATTGATGAACAACTATACCGAAAATCTTTTCATGGTTCATTGGCTCGATGCTTAGGACCAGTGGAAGGTGATTATGTAATGAGAGTAATCCATGTAGGAGATTGTGACATTAATTCCGGAGCAGATTCATTGGTTCTCAAGTTAATAAGAGTTGGTTACTATTGGCCCCAAATGGATCAGGATGCAAAGTCGTTAAAATATGATAAGTGTCAATGATATGCTTAGTTAGTACACCAACCTTTTGCATTCATTTGTGTTTCCATGGCTGTTAATAAAATGGGGGATGGATATAGCTGGTCCTTTGCTGCAAGGACTCGGACAGGTAAAATTTCTTTTGATTATGATTGATTATTTTACTAAATGGGTTGAGGCTGGTACTTTCGAGAAAGTTAGAGAACGAGAGTTGATAGGTTTCATTTAGGATCACATTATTTTCTGATTTGGAGTGCCAAAAGAATTGCTTGTGGCCATGGGCTGCAATTCATAGGAACCTAAGTCACAAAATTCTTAGAGGGCTTGAAGATAAAAAGGATCACATCGTCTTCATATAATCCAAGTGCTAATTGTCTAGTTGATTCAGCAAACAAGGTGATAATTCAAAACCTCAAAAAGAAGTTAGAAGATGCAAAAGGCAGATGGCCTGAGGAGTTACTGGGAGTACTATGGGCGTACCAAACCACAACAAAATCAAGCACCAGAAACATCTCTCTCTCGTATATGGAGTTGAAGATTTGATTTTGGTGGAAATAGGAGAACCAACTATGTGATTTTCCCGGACAAACGAAAAATAAAATGTTGAAGCTATGTTGATTAAGTTAGAGTTGCTAGATGAGCACCGAGATTTGGCTTATTTGAGGATGGTGGAACAAAAGCAATGAATGGAAAGGTATTATAATCATAGAACAAATCTTTGTTATTTTAAAGTCGGAGACTTCGTTCTACAAAACGTGACCCTAATACCAGGGAAATCAACACTGGAAAATCGAGACTAAATTGGGAAGGACCTTACTGGATTTTACCTATAATCGAAAAAGGCTCGTATCAACTGGAAAATCAAGATGGAGTTAAGTAACCAAGCAACTGGAATGTGACCCATCTCAAGAGGCACTACTGTGGATGATTAATGATTATACTAAAATGTCACGACCCAAATCAGAAGGCCGCGACAGGCACCCGGTGCCTTACTCAATCGGGTACCAACGTAACATATCTTTCTTATCACACCATCATGGGTAAATGGTCCAGAAGAGTCTTCATGAGATAACCAGAATAAAACATAAGGGAATACTAGACATAAGACAACCCAACATGATATAAAAACTTATACATGTAACATACAGACCTATAAGGCCGACATGATTATTTGTACACTCAAAACATAGGCCGACAAGGCCATACAAGTATTCATATACATGACATCTATTTACAAGCCTCTAAAACTACGTAAACGTCACAAAGGCCGGGACAGGTCCTTGCCATACCAATCAATACATGTCCAAATCATACTGACCAAATAGGCAACTCCGGAGCAAGTGGAGTGCACAAACACCTTTCGCTGAGCTGATAGCCTACTAGGAGGACTATAGACGGTCATGTATAGTTGTATGGGACAAAATGAAGAAGGATATAGTAGAGTTTGTTGCTCGGTGCCCTAATTGTCAGCAGGTTAATATTGAGCATCACGGTAGGTGCCACTTTTTTATGGAGTGTATACGATGTTGTAGTGAGCTTGTTGTTACAAGACCTTTTCTTCTTTAGGTCACTATGCTTAGGTCGAAGCCTTCTTCCTTATTTCCTCACCTAGTCTTTCGTTGTAGTACTTAGGAGACACCCTTTGACTCTTGTAAAGCTGTGAGCTTATTACATCGCATACCCAAAGGATTTTTTTTGATGTTCTTACTCGCCCATAATTATCCTTAATTGCTTACCTCTGCACTCTTGTGCTCGTAGGGTTTCTTCTGAACTAAAATTTTGACTATCTCCCTAGTGGAACTATCTTTTATTTACGTAACACTTATACGGTACCTTTAACTACCCCAACTCTTATCTGAATATTTCTCAAGGATCACGATGTCGTCATATCTGCGAGACTGAATTCCCTATATTGGGTTTCACTACGTTTATCTTGCACAATCTGTTGATTTATCTGTGTCCTCTTGTCTAGCCTATAGTAGGCTTGAGGGAGCGATAAAATCAGGGGAAATGTTGTTCGTTTATTTACCAATTAAGTTACTTTTGTTATATAAATAAGAGAGTCATTCGTAGCTTGATAATAGCTTAACTATCGTTGTAGTAGATTAAGGTGCAGTGAGCTGAGTTTAGCATTTTTATTGGACAGATTTCTATAAGGTATGTTAAGGCTATCCCTTCTTTCCTTTTGGCATGATCCATATGATACAATGAAACGAGCAAAAATGCAACGTTCATAAATGACTCTATTCTTATAAGTACTAGGGTTGCCTATGTTCTTGATTCCCCATACGTCCTATTATTATATCATTTGTTCATGAGTCTCAGAAAATACGTAAGTTGACAAAATTTATTTCGTGATATTAACCAAAGGCATATTGATCTTAGGATATCCCGAGAGGTCTTATTGACTTACTTATTATGCATTGCATTCATTTATACATGTACATTGACCCATAACCAGATGGCATTATATACGCGTATATTATATGTATATTGCTATGGGGAAAGGTTACGATGTTATATACGCACCACTACCTGATTAGTTGGTATACATTGATGAATTTGCCCACTAAGGCTGAGATGATATACCCTCAAAGGCTTGATGATGTTATGTACGCATATACCTATGCATGATATGATATTTATACGCATATGCATGACATTATAAATGTTTCATGATTCAGAGAGCTATTCAGACTTACAGTTTGAGTCCTTTACTCCATGTTTATTTCATGTCTTTTATATACTGATTTTTATGCCTTACATACTCGGTACATTATTCGTACTGACACCCCTATTGTCTGGGGACCTGTGTTTCATGCCCGTAGGTGCAGGTAGACAGGCTAACGGTCCCCCTTCTTAGGATCCTTGCTCAGCGAGAGTTGGTGTGCTCCATTTGATCCATAGCTGCTATTGGGTTTTGGTATGACATTTTTGTATACATATATAGGTCTGACGAGGACCAGTCCCATACTTTATACATATTTACACTCTATTAGAGGTATGTAGATAGTCATGTATAGTTGGTAGTATATGGCCTTGTCGTCTTTCATTTTGATATATAGTTGTCCATAGCAGCCTTGTCGGCTCGCCCTAGTGTATTCCCGTATTTATATATATATATATATATATATATATATATATATATATATATATATATGTATATATGTCTTTTAGGCATGTTTCCTCACGTATGTTATTCACATGATTCAGCAGTTTATTGACAGATGTTATGCATGACCTACCCCCATTTCATGTTTATATCTTAGACGTATGCTTAGGGGTATTCGACGGGTAGGACTCAGACACTCATCATGGCCCATCGTTTTGGGTTGTGTCATAAAGGTACGCGCTGCACTCATTTTTTCTTCGTCTAGGTTTTGTCTAAAATGGATTTTTATGGCAAGATATTTAATGAGGTAGCAACGTAAATTGTACTACATATATGAATTTCACGTGGCAACTAGAAATATGGTATTCTAATCCTCATACTTTGCATTCAAATACTTTTTGGGGGGGGGAGGGCTACTTCTAATATCAAATTGTGATAAAAACACTAAATGTGTCACTACTAGCTTCAAAAAGCAAGTGTAATACCATGTAACGAAGTAGTACCAAGGACTGTACATCTAGCCCCGTAGAAATAATCCAAGTGCTAATTGTCTAGTAGATTCAGCAAATAAGGTGATAATTCAAAACCTCAAAAAGAATTTAGAAGATGCAAAAGGCAGATGTCCTGAGGATTTACCGGGAGTACTATAGGCATACCGAACCACCACAAAATCAAGCACCACAGAAACATCTTTCTCTCTGGTATATGGAGTTGAAGCTTCGATTTCGATGGAAATAGGATAACCAACTATGCGATTTTCCCAGATAAACGAAGATGAAAATGCTGAAGCTATGTTGATTAAGTTAGAGTTTCTTGATGAGCACCAAGATTTGGCTTATGTGAGGATGGTGGCACAAAAGAAATGAATGGAAAGGTATTATAATAATAGAACAAATCTTTGTTATTTAAAAGTCAGAGACTTGGTTCTACAAAAAGTGACCCTAATACCCGGGAAATCAACGCTCAAAAATCAAGACTAAATTGAGAAGGACCTTACTAGATTTCAGCTATAACCGAAAAAGGCTCGTGTCAACTGGAAAATCAAGGTGGAGTTAAGTTACCAAGTAACTGGAATGTGACCCATATCAAGAGGTACTACTGTTGAAGATTAATGATTATACTAAAACGTCACGACCCAAATCGGAAGGCCGCGACGGGCACCCGGTGCTTTACTCAACCGAATACCAACGTAATGTATCTTTCTTATCACACCATCATGGGTAAATGGGCCAGAAGAGTCGTCATGAGATAACCTGAATAAAACATAAGTAAATACTAGACATAGGATGACCCAACATAATATAGAAACTTATACATGTGACATACAGACCTATAAGGCGACATGATTATTTGTACACTCAAAATATAGGCTGACAAGGCCATACAAGTATCCGTATACATGACATCTATCTACAAGCCTCTAAGAGTACGTAAATGTCATAAAGGTCGAAACAGGGACTTGACATACTAATCAATATATGTCCAAATCATACTGACCAAATAGGTAACTCCGGAGCAAGTGGAGTGCACCAACACCTTTCGCAGAACTGATAGCTTACTATGAGGACTGTAGACAGTCATGTATAGTTGTATGGGATGAAATGAAGAAGGATATAGAAGAGTTTGTTGCTCAGTGCCCTAATTGGCAGTAGGTTAAGATTGAGCATCACGGTAGGTGCCACTTTTTTATGGAGTGTATACGATGTTGTAGTGAGCTTGTTGTTACAAGACCTTTTCTTCTTTAGGTCACTATGCTTAGGTCGAAGCCTTCTTCCTTATTTCCTCACCTAGTCTTTCATTGTAGTACTTAGGGGACACCCTTTGACTCCTGTAAAGCTGCGAGCTTATTACATTGTATACCCGAAGGATTTTTTTTTATGTTCTTACTCGCCCATAATTATCCTTAATTGCTTACCTACGCACTCTTGTACTTGTAGGGTTTCTTCTGAACTAAAATTTTGACTATCTCCCTAGTGGCACTATCTTTTATTTACGTAACACTTATACGGTACCTTTAACTACCCCAACTCTTATCTGAATATTTCTCAAGGATCACGATGTCGTCATATCTGCAAGACTGAATTCCCTATGTTGGGTTTCACTATGTTTATCTTGCACGATCTGTTAATTTATCTGTGTCCTCTTGTCTAGCCTATAGTAGGCTTGAGGGAGCGATAAAATCAGGGGAAATTTTGTTCGTTTATTTACCAATTAAGTTACTTTTGTTATATAAATAAGAGAGTCATTCGTAGCTTGATAATAGCTTAACTATCGTTGTAGTAGATTAAGGTGCAGTGAGCTGAGTTTAGCATTTTTATTGGACAGATTTCTATAAGGTATGTTAAGGCTATCCCTTCTTTCCTTTTGGCATGATCCATATGATACAATGAAATGAGCAAAAATGCAACGTTCATAAATGACTCTATTCTTATAAGTACTAGGGTTGCCTATGTTCTTGATTCCCCATACGTCCTATTATTATATCATTTGTTCATGAGTCTCAGAAAATACGTAAGTTGACAAAATTTATTTCGTGATATTAACCAAAGGCATATTGATCTTAGGATATCCCGAGAGGTCTTATTGACTTACTTATTATGCATTGCATTCATTTATACATGTACATTGACCCATAACCAGATGGCATTATATACGCGTATATTATATGTATATTGCTATGGGGAAAGGTTACGATGTTATATACGCACCACCACCTGATTAGTTGGTATACATTGATGAATTTGCCCACTAAGGCTGAGATGATATACCCTCAAAGGCTTGATGATGTTATGTACGCATATACCTATGCATGATATGATATTTATACGCATATGCATGACATTATAAATGTTTCATGATTCAGAGAGCTATTCAGACTTACAGTTTGAGTCCTTTACTCCATGTTTATTTCATGTCTTTTATATACTGATTTTTATGCCTTACATACTCGGTACATTATTCGTACTGACACCCCTATTGTCTGGGGACCTGTGTTTCATGCCCGTAGGTGCAGGTAGACAGGCTAACGGTCCCCCTTCTTAGGATCCTTGCTCAGCGAGAGTTGGTGTGCTCCATTTGATCCATAGCTGCTATTGGGTTTTGGTATGACATTTTTGTATACATATATAGGTCTGACGAGGACCAGTCCCATACTTTATACATATTTACACTCTATTAGAGGTATGTAGATAGTCATGTATAGTTGGTAGTATATGGCCTTGTCGTCTTTCATTTTGATATATAGTTGTCCATAGCAGCCTTGTCGGCTCGCCCTAGTGTATTCCCGTATTTATATATATATATATATATATATATATATATATATATATATATATATATATATATATATATATATATATATATATATATATATATATATATATATATGTATATATGTCTTTTAGGCATGTTTCCTCACGTATGTTATTCACATGATTCAGCAGTTTATTGACAGATGTTATGCATGACCTACCCCCATTTCATGTTTATATCTTAGACGTATGCTTAGGGGTATTCGACGGGTAGGACTCAGACACTCATCATGGCCCATCGTTTTGGGTTGTGTCATAAAGGTACGCGCTGCACTCATTTTTTCTTCGTCTAGGTTTTGTCTAAAATGGATTTTTATGGCAAGATATTTAATGAGGTAGCAACGTAAATTGTACTACATATATGAATTTCACGTGGCAACTAGAAATATGGTATTCTAATCCTCATACTTTGCATTCAAATACTTTGGGGGGGGGAGGGCTACTTCTAATATCAAATTGTGATAAAAACACTAAATGTGTCACTACTAGCTTCAAAAAGCAAGTGTAATACCATGTAACGAAGTAGTACCAAGGACTGTACATCTAGCCCCGTAGAAATAATCCAAGTGCTAATTGTCTAGTAGATTCAGCAAATAAGGTGATAATTCAAAACCTCAAAAAGAATTTAGAAGATGCAAAAGGCAGATGTCCTGAGGATTTACCGGGAGTACTATAGGCATACCGAACCACCACAAAATCAAGCACCACAGAAACATCTTTCTCTCTGGTATATGGAGTTGAAGCTTCGATTTCGATGGAAATAGGATAACCAACTATGCGATTTTCCCAGATAAACGAAGATGAAAATGCTGAAGCTATGTTGATTAAGTTAGAGTTTCTTGATGAGCACCAAGATTTGGCTTATGTGAGGATGGTGGCACAAAAGAAATGAATGGAAAGGTATTATAATAATAGAACAAATCTTTGTTATTTAAAAGTCAGAGACTTGGTTCTACAAAAAGTGACCCTAATACCCGGGAAATCAACGCTCAAAAATCAAGACTAAATTGAGAAGGACCTTACTAGATTTCAGCTATAACCGAAAAAGGCTCGTGTCAACTGGAAAATCAAGGTGGAGTTAAGTTACCAAGTAACTGGAATGTGACCCATATCAAGAGGTACTACTGTTGAAGATTAATGATTATACTAAAACGTCACGACCCAAATCGGAAGGCCGCGACGGGCACCCGGTGCTTTACTCAACCGAATACCAACGTAATGTATCTTTCTTATCACACCATCATGGGTAAATGGGCCAGAAGAGTCGTCATGAGATAACCTGAATAAAACATAAGTAAATACTAGACATAGGATGACCCAACATAATATAGAAACTTATACATGTGACATACAGACCTATAAGGCGACATGATTATTTGTACACTCAAAATATAGGCTGACAAGGCCATACAAGTATCCGTATACATGACATCTATCTACAAGCCTCTAAGAGTACGTAAATGTCATAAAGGTCGAAACAGGGACTTGACATACTAATCAATATATGTCCAAATCATACTGACCAAATAGGTAACTCCGGAGCAAGTGGAGTGCACCAACACCTTTCGCAGAACTGATAGCTTACTATGAGGACTGTAGACAGTCATGTATAGTTGTATGGGATGAAATGAAGAAGGATATAGAAGAGTTTGTTGCTCAGTGCCCTAATTGGCAGTAGGTTAAGATTGAGCATCACGGTAGGTGCCACTTTTTTATGGAGTGTATACGATGTTGTAGTGAGCTTGTTGTTACAAGACCTTTTCTTCTTTAGGTCACTATGCTTAGGTCGAAGCCTTCTTCCTTATTTCCTCACCTAGTCTTTCATTGTAGTACTTAGGGGACACCCTTTGACTCCTGTAAAGCTGCGAGCTTATTACATTGTATACCCGAAGGATTTTTTTTTATGTTCTTACTCGCCCATAATTATCCTTAATTGCTTACCTACGCACTCTTGTACTTGTAGGGTTTCTTCTGAACTAAAATTTTGACTATCTCCCTAGTGGCACTATCTTTTATTTACGTAACACTTATACGGTACCTTTAACTACCCCAACTCTTATCTGAATATTTCTCAAGGATCACGATGTCGTCATATCTGCAAGACTGAATTCCCTATGTTGGGTTTCACTATGTTTATCTTGCACGATCTGTTAATTTATCTGTGTCCTCTTGTCTAGCCTATAGTAGGCTTGAGGGAGCGATAAAATCAGGGGAAATGTTGTTCGTTTATTTACCAATTAAGTTACTTTTGTTATATAAATAAGAGAGTCATTCGTAGCTTGATAATAGCTTAACTATCGTTGTAGTAGATTAAGGTGCAGTGAGCTGAGTTTAGCATTTTTATTGGACAGATTTCTATAAGGTATGTTAAGGCTATCCCTTCTTTCCTTTTGGCATGATCCATATGATACAATGAAATGAGCAAAAATGCAACGTTCATAAATGACTCTATTCTTATAAGTACTAGGGTTGCCTATGTTCTTGATTCCCCATACGTCCTATTATTATATCATTTGTTCATGAGTCTCAGAAAATACGTAAGTTGACAAAATTTATTTCGTGATATTAACCAAAGGCATATTGATCTTAGGATATCCCGAGAGGTCTTATTGACTTACTTATTATGCATTGCATTCATTTATACATGTACATTGACCCATAACCAGATGGCATTATATACGCGTATATTATATGTATATTGCTATGGGGAAAGGTTACGATGTTATATACGCACCACCACCTGATTAGTTGGTATACATTGATGAATTTGCCCACTAAGGCTGAGATGATATACCCTCAAAGGCTTGATGATGTTATGTACGCATATACCTATGCATGATATGATATTTATACGCATATGCATGACATTATAAATGTTTCATGATTCAGAGAGCTATTCAGACTTACAGTTTGAGTCCTTTACTCCATGTTTATTTCATGTCTTTTATATACTGATTTTTATGCCTTACATACTCGGTACATTATTCGTACTGACACCCCTATTGTCTGGGGACCTGTGTTTCATGCCCGTAGGTGCAGGTAGACAGGCTAACGGTCCCCCTTCTTAGGATCCTTGCTCAGCGAGAGTTGGTGTGCTCCATTTGATCCATAGCTGCTATTGGGTTTTGGTATGACATTTTTGTATACATATATAGGTCTGACGAGGACCAGTCCCATACTTTATACATATTTACACTCTATTAGAGGTATGTAGATAGTCATGTATAGTTGGTAGTATATGGCCTTGTCGTCTTTCATTTTGATATATAGTTGTCCATAGCAGCCTTGTCGGCTCGCCCTAGTGTATTCCCGTATTTATATATATATATATATATATATATATATATATATATATATATATATATATATATATATATATATATATATATATATATATATATATATATGTCTTTTAGGCATGTTTCCTCACGTATGTTATTCACATGATTCAGCAGTTTATTGACAGATGTTATGCATGACCTACCCCCATTTCATGTTTATATCTTAGACGTATGCTTAGGGGTATTCGACGGGTAGGACTCAGACACTCATCATGGCCCATCGTTTTGGGTTGTGTCATAAAGGTACGCGCTGCACTCATTTTTTCTTCGTCTAGGTTTTGTCTAAAATGGATTTTTATGGCAAGATATTTAATGAGGTAGCAACGTAAATTGTACTACATATATGAATTTCACGTGGCAACTAGAAATATGGTATTCTAATCCTCATACTTTGCATTCAAATACTTTGGGGGGGGGAGGGCTACTTCTAATATCAAATTGTGATAAAAACACTAAATGTGTCACTACTAGCTTCAAAAAGCAAGTGTAATACCATGTAACGAAGTAGTACCAAGGACTGTACATCTAGCCCCGTAGAAATAATCCAAGTGCTAATTGTCTAGTAGATTCAGCAAATAAGGTGATAATTCAAAACCTCAAAAAGAATTTAGAAGATGCAAAAGGCAGATGTCCTGAGGATTTACCGGGAGTACTATAGGCATACCGAACCACCACAAAATCAAGCACCACAGAAACATCTTTCTCTCTGGTATATGGAGTTGAAGCTTCGATTTCGATGGAAATAGGATAACCAACTATGCGATTTTCCCAGATAAACGAAGATGAAAATGCTGAAGCTATGTTGATTAAGTTAGAGTTTCTTGATGAGCACCAAGATTTGGCTTATGTGAGGATGGTGGCACAAAAGAAATGAATGGAAAGGTATTATAATAATAGAACAAATCTTTGTTATTTAAAAGTCAGAGACTTGGTTCTACAAAAAGTGACCCTAATACCCGGGAAATCAACGCTCAAAAATCAAGACTAAATTGAGAAGGACCTTACTAGATTTCAGCTATAACCGAAAAAGGCTCGTGTCAACTGGAAAATCAAGGTGGAGTTAAGTTACCAAGTAACTGGAATGTGACCCATATCAAGAGGTACTACTGTTGAAGATTAATGATTATACTAAAACGTCACGACCCAAATCGGAAGGCCGCGACGGGCACCCGGTGCTTTACTCAACCGAATACCAACGTAATGTATCTTTCTTATCACACCATCATGGGTAAATGGGCCAGAAGAGTCGTCATGAGATAACCTGAATAAAACATAAGTAAATACTAGACATAGGATGACCCAACATAATATAGAAACTTATACATGTGACATACAGACCTATAAGGCGACATGATTATTTGTACACTCAAAATATAGGCTGACAAGGCCATACAAGTATCCGTATACATGACATCTATCTACAAGCCTCTAAGAGTACGTAAATGTCATAAAGGTCGAAACAGGGACTTGACATACTAATCAATATATGTCCAAATCATACTGACCAAATAGGTAACTCCGGAGCAAGTGGAGTGCACCAACACCTTTCGCAGAACTGATAGCTTACTATGAGGACTGTAGACAGTCATGTATAGTTGTATGGGATGAAATGAAGAAGGATATAGAAGAGTTTGTTGCTCAGTGCCCTAATTGGCAGTAGGTTAAGATTGAGCATCACGGTAGGTGCCACTTTTTTATGGAGTGTATACGATGTTGTAGTGAGCTTGTTGTTACAAGACCTTTTCTTCTTTAGGTCACTATGCTTAGGTCGAAGCCTTCTTCCTTATTTCCTCACCTAGTCTTTCATTGTAGTACTTAGGGGACACCCTTTGACTCCTGTAAAGCTGCGAGCTTATTACATTGTATACCCGAAGGATTTTTTTTTATGTTCTTACTCGCCCATAATTATCCTTAATTGCTTACCTACGCACTCTTGTACTTGTAGGGTTTCTTCTGAACTAAAATTTTGACTATCTCCCTAGTGGCACTATCTTTTATTTACGTAACACTTATACGGTACCTTTAACTACCCCAACTCTTATCTGAATATTTCTCAAGGATCACGATGTCGTCATATCTGCAAGACTGAATTCCCTATGTTGGGTTTCACTATGTTTATCTTGCACGATCTGTTAATTTATCTGTGTCCTCTTGTCTAGCCTATAGTAGGCTTGAGGGAGTGATAAAATCAGGGAAAATGCTGCTCGTTCATTTACCAATTAAGTTACTTTTGTTATATAAATAAGAGAGTCATTCGTAGCTTGATAATAGCTTAACTATCGTTGTAGTAGATTAAGGTGCAGTGAGCTGAGTTTAGCATTTTTATTGGACAGATTTCTATAAGGTATGTTAAGGCTATCCCTTCTTTCCTTTTGGCATGATCCATATGATACAATGAAATGAGCAAAAATGCAACGTTCATAAATGACTCTATTCTTATAAGTACTAGGGTTGCCTATGTTCTTGATTCCCCATACGTCCTATTATTATATCATTTGTTCATGAGTCTCAGAAAATACGTAAGTTGACAAAATTTATTTCGTGATATGAACCGAAGGCATATTGATCTTAGGACATCCCGAGAGGTCTTATTGACTTACTTATTATGTATTGCATTCATTTATACATGTACATTGACCCATAACTAGATGGCATTATATACGCGTATATTATATGTATATTGCTATGGGAAAAGGTTACGACGTTATATATGCACCACCACCTGATTAGTTGGTATATATTGATGAATTTGCCCACAAAGGCTGAGATGATATGCCCTCAGAGGCTTGATGATGTTATGTACGCATATACCTATGCATTATATGACATTTATATGCATATACATGACATTATAAATGTTTCATGATTCAGAGGGCTATTCAGACTTACAAATTGAGTCCTTTACTCCATGTTTTTTTCATGTCTTTTATATACTGATTTTTATGCCTTACATACTCAGTACATTATTTGTACTGACGACCCTATTACCTGGGGGCCTGCGTTTCATGACCGCCGGTGCAGGTAGACAAGCTGACGGTCCCCCTTCTTAGTATTCTTGCTCTACGAGAGTTGGTGTGCTCCATTTGATCCAGAGCTGCTATTGGGTTTTGGTACGACACTTTTGTATACATATATAGGTATGACGAGGCCCAGTCCCATCCTTTATACATTTTTGCACTCTATTAGAGGTCTGTAGACAGTCATGTATAGTTGGATAGTATGTGGCCTTGTTAGCTCGCCTTACTGTATTTTGTATATATATGTATATATGTCTTTTGGGCATGTTTTCCCGCATATGTTATTCACATGAATCAGTAGTTTATTGCCAGACATTATACATGACCTACACTTATTTCATGTTTATATCTTAGACATATGCCTAGGGGTGTTCGACAGGTAGAACTTGGGCACTCGTCACGGCCCATCGGTTTGGGTCATGATAAAAGTGGTATCAGAGCAGTTCAGGCACTAGTCATGGCCCATCGGTTTGGATCGAGTCATAAATGTACGCGCTGCACTTATTTTTTCTTCGTCCAGGTTTTGTCCGAAATGGATTTTTCTGATAAGAGTTTTAATGAGGCAGCAACGTAAATCGTACTACATATGTGAATTTCATGTGGCAACTAGAAATATAGTATTCTAATCCTCATACTTTGCATTCAAACACTTTTGTGGGGGGGGGGTGCTACTCCTAATATCAAATTGTGATCAAAAATACTAAAAGTGTCACTGCTAGCTTCAAAAAGCAAGTGTAATATCATGTAACGAAGTAGTACAGGGGACTGTACATCTAGTCCCGTAGAATAATAATTACAAATTAGCCACATGTATTGGCATTTTCGTGTATGTGGAAAATGTAATTAAGATATTTTTCTAAATGTACTTTTGATAAAAGAATGAATAAATGAAAGTCCTTTTTGTTTTTATCTCTTATTTCTTGTCCAAAAGACGTGGTGATTCCTCTATTTGAATGTTGCTTAAACATCAAGTACAAGTGCTGGAATGAACATAAGATGTCCTCTTCAAGAGAACCGTAAATAAAAGGTCTCTCTTATGAAACCTTTTAAGTTAAAGGTTAAGAACTAGATGTATAAACACTCGGTAATAATGTTAATCGGATGCAAGAATTCACAGTCTTTGTTAATAAAAACTTAGATCAAAAAGATATCTTTTGATAACTAAAACCCTGGAGAAGTTAAGTAAGAAAGGTATCTTTCATTTCAAATTTTCGGGCCCAAAAGCGAGTCCAGAATAGTTACAAAAGTTATAGTTAAAAGGGTTGAATCATTTCTCAGTGGTATTAGCATGCTTTCATGCTCAATCTGAGGATGGTTTAGCAATGTTTAGAATGATGTCTACATTAAAAGTTCTAGTAGGTAAGGAACTGAGCTTACAAGATCACAAAAAGGAACAATTTCAAAGCCTGGCCTTTGCCTTGCAAAGCCTGCGTAAAACCAGCTCATTCCTGGCTTTTGACTTACAAAGCCGGCCTAAAGCCATCCCATGCCTGGCTTTTGCCTTGCAAAGCCTGGCTAAAGCCAGCTCATGCCTGGCTTTTGCCTTGCAAAGCCTGCCTAAAGCCAGCTCAAGCCTGGCTTTTGCCCTGCAAAGCCTGCCTAAAGCCAGCTCAAGCCTAGCTTTTGCCTTGCAAAGCCTGCCTAAGGCCAGCTCAAGCCTGGCTTTTGCCTTGCAAAGACTGCCTAAAGCCAGGCTCCTCTTCTACACATTAATTTTGATGAGTGAGCACATGATTAATAATTGGACTAAATCAGTCCACTGCATATGGAGATCATATAGTAGCTACACTTGGAAGACTATGCTGGCTTCAACTCTGTGGTGGAAATGTTTGGAATTCATTTTAGCCAATGGACAGCATACCCTAGCGCCTGGTGAGAGCTTGATAGGTGCTTCTTGGTATTTTCCAATGACAATTGGATTCACATACACTAATAGGAGAAGGAAGCATTCAACTTATCATGTTGTAATAGCCAGTTCATTAGATTTTAGCTTTTCTATCTTTTTAATAGCTAGTAGCTTCATGCAACTTCTATTTTGGTTTGGACATCTTGTAAGCTTTGGACTCATTTTGGGATTTTATTTATATATTAGCCACTAGGCAAGTACTACCGAGTAATATAGTTTCTTTAAAAAAAGGGTTGTAAAACAAAACAACTTTGTAAAGTATTTTAATCTGCTTTATTGGCAAAGGTTGAAGGTTGGGAAGCTTCTTATATATCTTTTGGGTTTAAATGCTATTCAATATCGGGCTCAACGTCTTCACTTTTGTCTTCTCTTTCATTTTCAAATTTAGGCGACTCGTAATAAGTGTCTGAAGAGCTTGAAGCAGCGGGTCGGGCATGAATATTCTCGAAGGAGGTTGTTTCTAACAAAAGAGCTTCGGAAATGCAGTCATCTATATTTGCAATGCCATTTTTGGCATCTTCCAGAGTCTTCCTCCTCATACAGTAAACAACACGAGTTTTCTCAAGCATGAAAGAATCCTCTTAAGCTCGGAGTCTGGCTTGGAGTTTTTGGATCTTTGACTGCAGTTGCTCATTGTCAATCTTTAAAATATTGTAGGCTCCTGACAGGTTAGAATTGGTTTTGTCATGTTCATGGTTTTGTTCCATGACCTTTTAGAGCCTTTCCTTTATTTTGTCCCTCTTCTCTTCGGCCGTAGAAGCTTCCTCGGTCTTGGAGCATAGTTACCTTCCAAGTTGTTGATTCTTTCCATGGAAGCAGACTCACGCTCGGCAACCAAAGTAACAACATCCTACAACTTTTCCTATTTGATCTTCAACTGAGCAAGCTCGGTATGTAGCTAAGAGGTTTCTTGACTATGGGCAATTTTTTCTTGCTCCGTTCTCCAGTCGTGTCACGACCCAAAATCGACCTAGTTATGATGGCACCTTACCCCAATACTAGATAAGCCAAATATAGAATAATGTAACTCAAGTGAAAGATCATTAACAACAAGATTGAAAATAACTAAATTCTATACAACATCCCAAGGACTGGTAGGACAAGTCATGAGCCGTTATGATTAAGTTTAAAAACCGATATGAAGAATAAATACAATATATGTTTGAAGTTTACATAAACAGATTGGAAATCCTAAACCACCATGAACAATAGGTAGCTTGAATCTGGAGCGTTTGTACGTCTTCAATGCAAGGCTTTGTCTTCCACAGCTACGCAACTCCAAGATTTGCACGGAAGGTGCAGAAGTGTATTATGAGTACAGCTAACCCCATGTACTTAGTAAGTATCTTGACTAAACTGGCCGAAATAGTGTTGAGGTTTTAAGTTAAAAGATACTCACTTATTATTTTTACCTCTGCAGATGATAAGAAGAAAAAGCAATACAAGATAGAGAAACAAATAACCAAATAATGAATAGGAAAAAGAATATAAATGACACAGGGCCCCAAAATATCATCACTTCTCAGTTTCACAATACGATATGGTAACAGAAACATAGCCAAAATATTACTACAATACAACCTATGCGTTGCGGCGCGCAACCTGATCCACTTATATATTTAATCCCCATTGTTGCGTGCAACCCGATCCATATATAATATTAATATTATTGTGACGTGCAACCCGATCCACTTATAATAATAATATTGTTACGGCATGCAACCCGATCCACATATAATATTGTTGCGGCATGCAACCTATACACACACACACACATATATATATATATATATATATATATATATATATATATATATAATATCATATTTGTATACGGGTGGAAATCGGGGATAACGCACACCCCGATCTCCTGGTGAATCAAACGAAGAGCCTGAATATATGAGATCAAAATCGAAGCTGGGAACTCTTTGTATCGAGGACCGTGAAAAGTGAACAGAGTGCTCGCCATTGTACCTGATAAAACAACGCATCCCGGACTCAGGACGGGTTCTGAGACTTCAGAAAAAACAATGAACGGCTATAGGCGACAGATAGAGGGTCGTGATATCCACAACCAACCGGATATCACAGTGCTAATCTCGCTCGATGACGGTTACGGATCTTTAATTAACGTGAGGGGAATATTTTTACCTTTTTAGACTTGTACTAGGTATGAAACTCTCCTACTATATTAAGGGGAAGTATTTTCTTTGATAAACACATTGTAACACACATACCAAGGCAATACAAAGTTATTTTTTAGCTTTCTGGCTATTTCAAAGTTCTTACTTTAGTGTTGTTCTTCATTCATAATTGGCTTCGAACCAAGGGTCTGATCGAGGGCAAAACTATTGTTCAACCTATGCTTGGGTTGGACCGTAACATTGCGACTAGTTTGATTATTCATTTTGTCTTTAATGCATTTATTCAGTATTCTTGACTATTTGTGTTGAATCAATCCTCATATCATTAAAACTGCGTACAAATTTAATTGTTATCCGTTTTAAGGGTAAATAGTTTGGTGCCCACCGTGGGGCTAAGGATAATAGTGGAGTTTTAAACAAATCTCCATAACACACTCTATTTTACACTTGTTCTATAAAGTCTTAATTTTAGGTCAGTTTTAAAAAGGTCAAATTCTTAGTCTTCCCACTTAAACATTGACGCTGAGTCTGGCCATTATGGCAAAAATAACAATCTGGTGCCTAGCAATGAGGTACCTTCTGCTGATCCCAACGGAGACCCAGTTGCCGATCCGGTCGATGCTAACTCATGGGTGGCCCTCGATGTCAACCTACCTACTGATCCCAAAAACAAAATTTGTGGGGGACCCCGACTAACGGCTCGAGAAGCGCTCGAAGGCGAAGGCGATGGGGTTAGACTACGGTTAATCGTCGAAATGTTGCAGGCTCAATAGGCGATGATAGCACAACTGTAGAATCAAAGCCACGCCCCCAATAGAGTTGAGCCCCAACTGTCCCGAGAGAACATCCGAAGGAATGAGCAGATCACCGAGAGATCGGGTGAAGCTGAGTCCGGGGTCAATCCTAAGTAATGAAAATGCTTGAAGCATTAACGAAGGGGGTGGAATTAGGTGAAAAGAAAATTGAGGCAAATGACAAGAAGGTGGAAACATATAATTCTAGGGTCGATCAAATCTCGGGAGCACCCCCGATATTGAAGGGGTCGGATTCCAAGAAGTTTACCCAGAAGCCTTTTCCTCCGAGCGCGGCACCGAAGCCGATCCCTAAGATATTTCGTATGCCCGACATCCTAAAATATAACAGAACCACAGATCCGAATGAGCATGTGACCTCCTATACATACGCAATCAAAGGGAACAACTTGGAAGATGATAATCGAGTCGGTGTTGATGAAGAAGTTCGGGGGAAACTTTGTCCAAAGGAGCAATGATATTGTAAGACCCCATAAAAATTCACCTAAAACTCGGGGATTTGTGGTGCCAAGATAGGAAAATGTATTTGCTCGCTGCGGCACGGACCTTTTGGGCTGTACAGAGCATCGAGAAGTTGAAGTAAAATTATTACAAAATAGGGCATTTCTGCAGTTCATTATGCGACCGTAGAACTTATCTGCGGACCACAGATCTGCTACAGAGTGAAGTAGAGAAATGGGCCAATTTTAGAGGTTTTTTGCGGTCAACTATACGACCACATAATCGTTTTACGGGGCCGCACATCCGTTACAGAACCAACATGAAGATTTCTGGAGGGAAACTTTTTGATCCATTCTGCGGTCGCAGAATTGATATGCAGGACTGGACCAGATCAGCCCAGTTTTTGGTACCATTTTTGCTGTCTATTTTGTGGTCCGCGGACCTGATCTACGATGCACTCTGCGACCACAAAGTTGAGTTTGGAGGGTCCATTTTTCTATTTTTATAACCGGACTCCATTTCATTTTATATAGCCATAGGGGTCATTTTTTATACATTATCTGATATTTTAGAGAGACAAGAGAGCTATTCTAGAGAGAGAAAGGGGAGGATTCAAGGATTTCACTACTCAACTCTGATCAAGCCTTGAAATTTCATCAAGAGGAACTTGCTAGGATTTATAAAAGGTAAGAATTTCTTCACCCAATTCTTCAATTTCGGATTTGGGTTGGTTATGGGTGATGAGAGTAGACTTATCACATGCATGAGCTAATAAGGATTGTGGGGAAGTTGTTGGACAATCTTGGATGGTTTTGTTGTTGAATTATTTGAGGAAACGTTGGGTTGTCATTGTAGCAGCTCTTGCCATACGAATTCCTTTAATCGTGCTTGTAATTCTCCCTTATTCTATTGATTGGAATCATTAGGAGTGTCGGGACGTTATTGTTACACCACGGAAAGCTCTTTCGAGGTATGAAGGCTAAACTCTTCTTTTAGTATCAGAATTCTCGTATTCTTACAAGACTCCATCGAGCGTAGTTTGAACTTGAAACATTTTGAGGTGGGATATTCAAGCTAGTAAATTGATTCTTAAATTGCATAACGTGTCATAACCCTCATGTGTTAAGGCCAAAGGTGCCAAAGGGTTTGATTTGAAAGGAAATCTTCTGTACAAACTATTATCATTTTGAGAATCCAAATTATGGGATTGTGTTTACACCTCCACCCACACACATTGGGGTAAGGCGGCAGGGCCGCTTTGTGTAGAGATTGTGGCATTGTGATTACACCTTCACCCGCACACATTAGGGTGAGGCGGCATGGCCACTTTGTGTAGAGATTGTGGCATTGTGATTGCACCTTCACTCGCACACAATGGGGTGAGGCGGCATGGCCGCTTTGTGTAGAGGTTGTGGCATTGTGATTACACCTCCACCCGCACACATTCGGGCAATCAAAAAAGTCCTAAGGAACCATAGTAACCACCTCGTCACGACCGTTGCTCGTTTTTTTGCATTTAACGACAATAAAACATGAATTCCGCCCGATTCCTTGATTTGCATGTCCTATAGCCCATGCCTTCCGCGTGGGCCTGTCCCCCCGGACTCGGATCGCCTCAAATTTTTCTGGGTCACAAAAAATGACCTAAGGAACCATTTCCACCGCCCTACCGTGACCATTCTTTGTTTTTAGTGTTTTACGACCATAAAACTTGAATTCCACCCGATTCCCTGATTTTTTTTGGGCCATCAAAAATGCCTTAAGGAACTGTAGACACCGCCGCGTCGTGATTGTTCCTCGTATTTTGGCATTTTACGGCCATAAAACTTGAATTCCGCCCGATTCCCTGATTTTCTTGTGCTATAACCCCATGATCACCTTAAATTCTTTCGAGCCATCAAAAACGACAAAAGGAACAATAGTCACCGCCCTACCTTGACCGTTTCTCATTTTTTGGCATTTTACGGCCGTAAAACTTGAACACCATCTGATTCCCTTATTTTTATGTGCTATAGCCCACGCCTTCGCATGGGCCCCTCTTCTCGGACCTGGATCGCCTCAAATCTCTTTGGGCTATCAAAAATGACCTAAGGAACTATAGTCACTGCCTTGCCATGACCGTTCCTCATCTTTTGGCATTTTACGGCCGTATAACTTGAATTTCGCCTGATTCCCTGATATTCGTGTGCTATAGCCCACGCCTTCCGTATGGGCTCGGCCCCTAGGACCCATATTTCCTCAAAGTTTTTCGGTCCATCAAAAATGAACGCGACCATTCCTCATTTTTAGGTGTTTTACGTCTATAAAACTGGAAGTCTGTCCGATTCCCTGATTTTCGTGTGTTATAGCCCACGCCTTTCGTATCGGCTCGGCCCCCCGGACCCGGATCGCCTCAAATTTTTCCAGGCAATCAGAATAAACCTAAGGAACCATAGTCACCGCCCCGCAGTGACCTTTCTCATTATTTGGCATTTTACGGCCATAAAACTTGAATTCCATCTGATTCCCTGATTTTCGTGTACTATAGCCCATGCCTTCCGCGTGGACCCGACCCCTCCGGACTTAGATCGCCTTAAATTTATCCGGGCCATCGAAAATGACCTAAAGACCATAGTCACCACCTCGCCGTGACCGTTCCTCATTTTTTGGCATTTTACGGCTATAAAACTGGAATTCCGATCGAGTAGGCCCTAATTTTCGTGTGCAAAAACCCACGCCTTCCGCGTAGGCCCAGACCCCCGGACCCAGATTGCCTTATGTTTTTCCGGGCCATCAAAAATAACCTAAGGAACCAAAGTTTTTTTGGCATTTTAAGGCCATACAACTGGAACTCCGTCTGATTCCTTAATTTTCGTATGCTATAGCCCACGCCTTCTGCATGTGCTCAGCACCTGGACACGGATCGCCTCAAATATTTTAGGACCGTCCAAAATGACTAAGGAAATATAAACACCGCCCTGTCATGACCATTGGTCATTATTTGGCATTTTACGGCCATAAAACTTGAATTCCGCCCGATTCCCTGATTTTCGCGTGCTATTGCCCACGCCTTCTGCTTGGGCCTGGCCCCCCTGACTCGGGTTGCCTCAAATTTTTCTGGGCCATCAACTATGAACTAAGAAACTTTAGTCACCGCCCTGCCATTACCGTTCCTCATAATTTTGCATTTTATGACTGTCAAACTTTATTTCTGCGCGATTACCAAATATTCGTGTTCTATAGCTCACGCCTTCCGCATGGGCCCGCCCCCCAAACCCAGATCGCCTAAAATGTTTCTTGGCCATCCAAATTGACCTAAGGAACCATAGTCACTGCCCCTCCTTGACCATTTCTCATTTGTTTGGCATTTTACGGCCATAAAACTTGAATTCCGCCCGATTCCCTAATTTGCATGTGTTATAGCCCACGCCTTCCGCGTGGGCCTGTCCCCCCTGACCCCGATAACCTCAAATCTTTCTGGGTCACAAAAAATGACCTAAGGAACCATTGTCACTGCCCTGCCATGACCATTCCTTGTTTTTAGCGTTTTACGACTATAAAACTTGAATTCCACTCGATTCCCTGATTTCCGTATGCTATAGACCACGCCTTCCGCGTGGGCACTGCCCGCCGGACCTGGATCGCCTCAAATTTTTCTGGGCCATCAAAAATTCCATAAGGAACCCTAGGCACCACCTCGCTGTGATTGTTCCTCGTATTTTGAAATTTTACGGCCATAAAACTTGAATTCCGCCCGATTCCCTGATGTTCTTGTGCTATAGCCCACGCCTTCCGCGTGGGCCAGGCATCTGGACCAGGATCACCTTAAATTCTTTCGAGCCATGAAAAATGACCAAAGGAACCATAGTCACTGCCCTGCCATGACCGTTTCTCATTTTTTGTCATTTTACGGCCGTGGGTTATTTACTAAAATCCCCTTTTGGAGGGGAAGGATGGATTGTTAGTGTGGACGATTTAGAAGATATAATCGGAGGACATGTATGGTTAGGTTCCATTTGTATACTTGGTGGAATCTGGCATATCATTGAAAGATTTCATTGAAATTGTTCGTTTGGAAATTTAAACTTGAACACCGTCTGATTCCCTTATTTTCATGTGTTATAGCCCACGCCTTCGCATGGGCTCCTCTTCTTGGACCTGGATCGCCTCAAATCTTTTCGGGCTATCAAAAATGACCTAAGGAACTATAGTCACTGCCCTGCCATGACCGTTCCTCGTCTTTTGGCATTTTACGGCCGTATAACTTGAATTTCGCCTGATTCCCTGATATTCGTATGCTATAGCCCACGCCTTCCGCATGGGCTCGGCCCCCGGGACCCATATTGCCTCAAAGTTTTTCGGGCCATCAAAAATGAACGTGACCATTCCTCGTTTTTATGCGTTTCACGTCCATAAAACTGGAAGTCTGTCCGATTCCCTGATTTTCGTGTGTTATAGCCCACGCCTTTCGTATCGGCTCGGCCCCCCGGACCCGGATCGCCTCCAATTTTTCCAGGCAATCAGAATAAACCTAAGGAACCATAGTCACCGCCCCGCAGTGACCGTTGCTCATTATTTGGAAATTTACGACCATAAAACTTGAATTCCACCCGATTCCCTGATTTTTGTGTACTATAGCCCACGCCTTCTGCGTGGACCCGACCCCTCCGGACCTGGATCACCTTAAATTTATCCGAGCCATTAAAAATGACCTAAAGAACCATATTCACCACCCCGCCATGACCGTTCCTCATTGTTTGGCATTTTATGGCTATAAAACTAGAATTTCGATCGAGTAGGCCCTAATTTTCGTGTGCAAAAACCCACGCCTTTCGCGTAGGCCCAGACCCCCGGACCCTGATTGCCATAAGTTTTTCCAGGCCATCAAAAATAACCTAAGGAGCCAACGTCACTGCCCTGCAGTGACCATTCCTCATTTTTTTGCGTTTTAAGGCCAAACACCTGGAACTTCGTCTGATTCCCTAATTTTTGTGTGCTATAGCCCACGCCTTCTGCATGTGCTCGGCACCTGGAAACGGATCACCTAAAATATTTTAGGACCATCAAAAATGCCCTAATAAACCATAGACACCGCCCCGTCATGACCGTTGGTCATGTTTTGGCATTTTACGGCCATAAAACTTGAATTTCGCCTGATTCCCTGATTTTCTCGTGCTATTGCCCACGCCTTCTGCGTGGGCCTGGTCCCCCTGACTCGGGTCGCCTCAAATTTTTCTGGGCCATCAACTATGACATAAGAAACCTTATTCATCGCCCCGCCATGACCACTCCTTATATTTTTGCATTTTACGACTGTCAAACTTGAATTCTGCGCGATTACCTATATATTCATGTGCTATAGCTCACGCCTTCCGTATGCCCCCCCCCCCCCGAACCCAGAATGCCTAAATTTTTTCTTGGCTATCCAAATTGACCTAAGGAACCATAGTCACCGCCTCGCCTTGACCATTTCTCATTTTTTGGCATTTTACGGCCATAAAACGTGAATTTTGCCCGATACCCTGATTTTCGTGTGCTGTAGCCCACGCCTTCCGCGTGGGCCTGGCCCGCTGAATCTGGATCACCTCAAATTTTTTCGGGCCATAAATAATGACCTCAGGAACCATAGACACCGCCTCGCTATAACAGTTCCTCGTATGTTAGCATTTTACACCCATAAAACTTGAATTTCGCCCAATTCTCTGATTTTCGTGTGTTATAGCTCACGCCTTCCGCGTGGGCCCGGCCTCCGGACCCGGATCGCCTTAAATATTTTCGGGCCATCAAAAACGACCAGAGGAACCATAGTCACCGCCATGCCATGACCGTTCCTCATTTTTTGGCATTTGACGGCCATCAAATTGGAACTCCGTCTGATTCCCTTATTTTCGTGTACTATAGCCCACGCCTTCGCATAGGCTCGGCCCCCGGACCCGGATAGCCTCAAATTTTTACGGGTCATCAAAAACCTGAATTCCACCTGATTCCTTGATATTTGTGTGTGATAGCCCATGCCTTCCGCATGGGCCCGGCCCCTAGGACCCGGATCGCCTCAAATATTTCCGGGCCATCAAAAATGAACGTGACCATTCCTCGTTTTTTGATATTTTACGGCCATAAAACTAGAACTTCGTTAGATTCCCTTATTTTCATGTGCTATATCCCACGCCTTCCGCTTCGGCCCACCCCCAGACCCAGATCGCCTAAATTTGTTCAGGCAATCAAAAATGGCCTAAGGAACCATAGTAACCACCTCGTCGCGACCGTTGCTCATTTTTTGGCATTTAACGGCAATGAAACTTGAATTCCACCCGATTCTTTGATTTGTGTGTGCTATAGCCCACGCCTTCAGCGTGGGCCTGTCCCCCCAAACCCGAATCGCCTCAAATTTTTCTGGGAAATCAAAATAGACCTAAGGAACCATAGTCACCGCCCCGCCATGACCGTTCCTTATTTTTTGGCATTTTACGGCCATAAAACTTGAATTCCACCCGATTCCCAGATATTCGTGCGCTATAGCCCACGCCATCTGCGTAGGCTTGGCCCCTCGAATTCGGATCGTTAATATTTGGACCATCAAAAATGACCTAAGGAACCATTGTCACCGCCCTGCCGCGACCGTCGCTTGTTATTTGGTGTTTCACGGCCATAAAATATGAATTCTGCCTGATTCTCAGATTTTCCTGTGCGATAGCCCACGCCTTCCGCGTAGGCATGGCCCCCAGACCCAAGTCGCCTCATATTTTTTTGAGCCATCAAAAATGACCTAAGGAACCATAGTCATCGCCCCACTATGACCGTTCCTCGTTCTTTGGCATTTTACGGCTGTCAACCTTGAATTCCGCTTAATTCCCTTATATTCGTGTGTTATTGCTCGCGCCTTCTCAATGGGCCCACCCCCCAGACCCAGATCGCCTCAAAATTTTCTGGGCCATCAAAAATGACATAAAGAACCAAAGACACCACCCCGTCGTGACCATTTCTCCTTTTTTGGCATTTTTCGGCCATAAAATTGGAACTCCGTGCAATTCCCTAATTTTCGTGTCCTATGGACCACGCCTTCCGCATGGGCCCGGCCCCTCGAGCCCGGATTGCCTCAAATTTTTCTGGTCCATAAAAATGACCTAAGGATCCATTGTCACCGCCCCATCGTGACCGTTGCTCTTTTTTTGTATTTTATGGCCATAAAACTTAATTTCCACCCGATTCCATGATTTTCATGTGCTATAGCCCACGCCTTCCGCGTGGGCCTGGCCTCCAGACCCAGATCGCCTCTATTTTTTCTGGACCATTAAAAATGACCTAAGGAACCATATTCACCGCCCCACAGTGATAATTTCTTATTTTTTGGCATTTTACGGCCATAGAACTGGAACTTTGTCAGATTACCTGATTTTCGTGTGCTATAGCCCACGCCTTCCGCATGTGCCTGGCCCCTCGGACCCGGATCGCCTCAAATTTTTTTGGGCCATAAAAAAAGACCTAAGGAACTGTAGTCACCGCCCCGCTGTGACCATTCCTCATTTTAAGCATTTTATGGCCATAAAATTTGAATTCCGCATGATTCCCTGATTTTTGTGTGCTATGGCCCATGCCTTCCGTGTGGGCCCGGCCTTCCTTGACCGTTGCTCATTGTTTGGCGTTTTATGGCCATAAAACTTGCATTTTTCCCCGATTCCCTCATTTCCGTGTGCTATAGCCCACGCATTTCACGTGGGCCTGTCCCCCCGGACCTGGGCCACCTCAAATTTTTTTCGGGCCATCAAAAATGACCTAAGGAACCATAGTCACCGCCCCTCCGTGACCGTTTCTCGGTTTTTGGCTATTTACGGCCATAAAACTAGAATTCCGTCTCATTCCCTGATTTGCATGTGCTATAGCCCATGCCTTGCGTGTGGGCTTGGCCCCACAGACCCAGATCGCCTTAAATATTTTCAGAGCATCAAAAATAACCTAAGGAACCATAGTCACCGCCTCACCATGACCGTCGCTCGTTTTTTGGCATTTTACGGCCATAAAACTAGAATTCTGCCCGATTCCTTATTTTTCGTCTGCTATAGCCCACACCTTCTGCATGGGCTCGGCCCCCGTACCCGGATCGCCTCAAATTTTTTCGGGCCATCAAAAAGGACCTAAAAAACCATAGTCACCACCCTGCATTGAACGTTCCTCGTTGTTTGGAGTTTTACATCCATAAAACTAAAATCTCGTCTGATTCCCTGATTTTCGTGTGCTAGAGCCCACGCCTTCCGCGTACGCTCGGCCCCCCGGACCTGGATCACCCCAAATTTTTTCAGACCATTATAAAGGACCTAAGGAACCATAGCCACTGCCCCACCATGACCGTTCCTCATATTTTGGCATTTTACGGCCATAAAACTAGAATTTTATTCGATTCCCTTATTTTCGTGTGTTATAGCCCACACTTTCCGCGTGGGCTTGGCCCCCCGGACCCGGATCAACTCAAATTTTTTCAGACCATCAAAAATGACTAAAGGAACCACAATTACTGCCCCGGCATGACCGTTGCTCATTTTTTGGCATTTTACGGCCATAGAACTTGAATTCCGCCCGATACCCTGATTTTCGTGTGCTGTAGCCCACGCCTTCCGCGTGGGCCTGGCCCGCCGAACCTGGATCACCTCAAATATTTTCGGTCCATAAAAAATGACCTCAGGAACCATAGACACCGCCTCACTGTAACAGTTCATCGTATGTTAGCATTTTACACCCATAAAACTTGAATTTCGCCCAATTCTCTGATTTTCGTATGCTATAGCTCACGCCTTCCGCGTGGGCATGGTCTCCAGAGCCGGATCGCCTTAAATATTTTTGGGCCATCAAAAAAGACCAGAGGAACCATAGTCACTGCCATGCCATGACCGTTCCTCATTTTTTGGCATTTGACGGCCATCAAATTGGAACTCCGTCTGATTCCCTTATTTTCGTGTACTATAGCCCACGCCTTCGCATAGGCTCGGCCCCCGGACCCGGATAGCCTCAAATTTTTACGGGTCATCAAAAACCTGAATTTCACCTGATTCCTTGATATTTGTGTGTGATAGCCCATGCCTTCCGCATGGGCCCGGCCCCTAGGACCCGGATCGCCTCAAATATTTCCGGGCCATCAAAAATGAACGTGACCATTCCTCGTTTTTTGATATTTTACGGCCATAAAACTAGAACTTCGTTAGATTCCCTTATTTTCATGTGCTATATCCCACGCCTTCCGCTTCGGCCCACCCCCAGACCCAGATCGCCTAAATTTGTTCAGGCAATCAAAAATGGCCTAAGGAACCATAGTAACCACCTCGTCGCGACCGTTGCTCATATTTTGGCATTTAACGGCAATGAAACTTGAATTCCACCCGATTCTTTGATTTGTGTGTGCTATAGCCCACGCCTTCAGCGTGGGCCTGTCCCCCCGGACCCGGATCGCCTCAATTTTTTCCGAGAAATCAAAATAGACCTAAGGAACCATAGTCACTGCCCCGCCATGACCGTTCCTCATATTTTGGCATTTTACAGCCATAAAACTTGAATTCCACCTGATTCCCAGATATTCGTGAGCTATAGCCCACGCCATCTGCGTAGGCTTGGCCCCCCGGATTCGGATCATTAATATTTGGACCATCAAAAATGACCTAAGGAACCATTGTCACCGCCCTGCCGCGACCGTCGCTTGTTTTTGGTGTTTTACGGCCATAAAACATGAATTCTGCCTGATTCTCAGATTTTCGTGTGCGATAGCCCACGCCTTCCTCGTAGGCATGGCCCCCAGACCCAAGTCGCCTCACATTTTTTTGAGCCATCAAAAATGACCTAAGGAACCATAGTCACCGCCCCACCATGACCGTTCCTCGTTCTTTGGCATTTTACGGCTGTCAACCTTGAATTCCGCTTGATTCCCTTATATTCGTGTGTTATTGCTCACGCCTTCTCAATGGGCCCGCCCCCCAAACCCAGATCTCCTCAAAATTTTCTGGGCCATCAAAAATGACATAAAGAACCATAGACACCACCCCGTCGTGACCATTTCTCCTTTTTTGGCATTTTTCGGCCATAAAATTGGAACTCCATGCAATTCCCTGATTTTCGTGTCCTATGGACCACGCCTTCCGCATGGGCCCGGCCCCTCGAGCCCGGATCGGCTCAAATTTTTCTGGTCCATAAAAATGGCCTAAGTAACCATTGTCACTGCCCGACCGTGACCGTTGCTCTTTTTTTGTATTTTATGGCCATAAAACTTAATTTCCGCCTGATTCCATGATTTTCATGTACTATAGCCCACACCTTCCGCGTGGGCCTGGCCTCTAGACCCAGATCGCCTCAATTTTTTCTGGACCATCAAAAATGACCTAAGGAACCATATTCACCGCCTCGCAGTGACCATTTCTTGTTTTTTGGCATTTTACGGCCATAGAACTGGAACTCCGTCCGATTACCTAATTTTTGTGTGCTATAGCCCACGCCTTCCGCATGTGCCTGGCCCCTCGGACCCGGATCGCCTCAAATTTTTTCGGGCCATAAAAAATGACCTAAGGAACTGTAGTCACCGCCCCGCTGTGACCATTCCTCATTTTTAGCATTTTATGGCCATAAAACTTGAATTCCGCCCGATTCCCCAATTTTCGTGTGCTATGGCCCATGCCTTCCGTGTGGGCCTGGACAGCCTTGACCGTTGCTCATTGGTTGGCGTTTTATGGCCATAAAACTTGCATTTTTCCCCGATTCCCTAATTTCCGTGTGCTATAGCCCACGCATTTCGCGTGGGCCTGTCCCCCCGGACCTGGGCCACCTCAAATTTTTTCGGGCCAACAAAAATGACCTAAGGAACCATAGTCACCGCCCCTCCATGACCGTTTCTCGTTTTTTGGCTATTTACGGCCATAAACTAGAATTCCATCTAATTCCCTGATTTGAATGTGCTATAGCCCACGCCTTGCGCGTGGGCTCGGCCCCACAGACCCAGATCTCCTTAAATATTTTCAGAGCATCAAAAATAACCTAAGGAACCATAGTCACCGCCTCACCATGACCGTTGTTCGTTTTTTGGCATTTTACGTCCATAAAACTAGAATTCTATCTGATTCCTTGTTTTTCGTCTGCTATAGCCCACACCTTCTGCGTGGGCTCGGCCCCCGTACCCGGATCGCCTCAAATTTTTTCGGGCCATCAAATATGACCTAAGGAACCATAGTCACCACCCCGCATTGACTGCTCCTCATTGTTTGGAGTTTTATATCCATAAAACTGGAATTCCGTCCGATTCCCTGATTTTCGTGTGCTATAGCCCACGCATCCACGTACGCTCGGCCCCCCGGACCTGGATCGCCCCAAATTTTTTCAGACCATCATAAAGGACCTAAGGAACCATAGTCACTGCCCGACCATGACCGTTCCTCATATTTTGGCATTTTACGGCCATAAAACTAGAATTTTATTCGATTCCCTTATTTTCATGTGTTATAGCCCACACTTTCCGCGTGGGCTTGGCCCCTCGGACCCGGATCAACTCCATTTTCTTCTGACCATCAAAAATGACTAAAGGAACCATAGTTACTGCCTCGGCATGACCATTGCTCATTTTTTGGTGTTTTTCGACCTTAAAACTTGAATTCCGCCTGATTCCTGTATTTTTTTATGCTGTAGCCCACGCCTTCAGTGTGGACCCAGGACCCGTATCGCTTTAAATTTTTCCGGTCCATAAAAAATGACCTAACTGCACCTCTATGACCGTTCCTCATTGTTTGGCATTTTAGCACCATAAAACTGGAATTTCGCCTGATTCCCTGATTTTTGTGTGCTATAGCCCACGCCTTCTGCATGGGCCCGCTGTGACCGTTTCTCGTATTTTGGCATTTTACGGCCATAAAACTTGAATTTTGCCCGATTCCCTCATTTTTGTGTGCTATCCGGCCCCTAGATCCGGATCTCCTTAAATTTTTTCGGGGCATCAAAAATGACGTAAGGAACCATAGTCACTGGCCTGCCATGAATGTTGCTCGTTGTTTTGGCGTTTTACGGCCATAAAACTTGAATTCTTCTCAATTCCAAGATGTTCGTATGCTATAGACCATGCCTTTCGCGTGGGACTGGCTTGTTGTGACCGTTCCTTGTTTTTTGGTGTTTTACGGCCATAAAACTAGAATTCCGTGTGATTCCCTATTTTTCGTGTGTTATAGCCCACACCTTCCGCGAAGGCTCGGCCCCCGGACTCAGATCACCTTAAATTTTTTCAGACCTTCGAAAATGACCTAATGAACCATAGTCACTGCCCCGCCGTGACGTTGCTCGTTTTTTAGCGTTTTACGGCCATAAAACTTGATTTTCGCTTGATTCTTAGATTTTTGTATTCTATAGCCCACGCCTTCTGCGTGGGCCCGGACCCAGATCGCCTCAAATTTATCAGGGCCATCAAAAACAACATAACGAACCATAGTCACTGCCCTGGCGTGACCGCTCCTCATTTTTTGGCATTTTACGGCCATAAAAGTGGAATCCCGCCCGATTTCCTGATTTTCATGTGCTATAGCCCACACCTTCCGTGTGGGCCCAGACCCCTGGGCCCGGATCATCTCAAAATTTTTTAGGCAATCAAAAATGACCTAAGGAACCATAGTCACCACCCCGTTGTAACCATTCCTTGTTTTTTTGGCATTTTACGGCCTTAAAACTTGAATTCCGCCTGATTCCCTGATTTTCGTGTGCCCACGCCTTCCGCATGGGCTCGATCCCCTGGACCCAGATGGCCTCAAATTTTTTCGGGCTGTCATAAATGACCTAAGGAACCATAGTCATCACCCCACCATGATCGTTCCTCATATTTTGGCATTTTACGACAATAAAACTAGAATCCCACCTGATTTCTAGATTTTCGTGTGCTATAGCCCATGCCTTCCGCGTGGGCCCAGCCCACCGGACCCCGATCGCCTCAAATTTTTCCGGGCCATAAAAAATAACCTAAGAACCATAGATCCCGCCCCTCCGTGACCATTCCTCGTTTTTGGCATTATACGGCCATAAAAGTTAAATTTTGCTCAATTCCCTGATTTTCGTGTGCAATAGCCCATGCCCTCCGCGTGGACTCGGCCCCCCAGCCCAGGATCGCCTTAAATTTTTTGAGGCCTTCAAAAATGACCTAAGGAACCATTTTCCCCGGCCCGCCATGACTTTTCCTCATTGTTTGGTATTTTACGTCCATGAAACTGGAATTCCGTTCGATTCCCTAATTTTTGTGTGCTATAGCCCACGCCTTCCGCATGGGCCCGGCCCCCTAAATCGGATCGCCTCAATTTTTTTTGGGCCAACATAAATGACCTAAGGAACCATAATCGCCGCCCTGCTGTGATCGTTCCTCCTACTTTGGCATATTACGGCCGTAAAACTTGAATTCCACCTAATTCGCTCATATTCGTGTGCTATAGCCCACACCTTCCGTGTGGTCCCGGTCCCCCGAACCTGGATCGCCTCAAATTTTGCGAGCCATAAAAAATGACCTATGGAACTATAGTCACCGCCCTGCCATGTCCGTTACTCATTTTTCGCATTTTACGGCAATGAAACTTAAATTTCGCTCGATTCCCTGATTTTCGTGTGCTACCCATGCCTTCCGCCTGGACCCGACCCCCCAGCCCCGGATCGCCTTAAATTTTTTCGGGCCATCCAATATGAATTAAAAGCGAACTAAGGAACAATGCTCACCGCCCTGCCATGATTGTTCCTCTTTTTTGGCATTTTAGGGCCATAAAACTAGAATTCTATCTGATTCCCAGATTTTCGTGTTCTATAGCTCACGCCTTCCGCATGGGCCCGGGCCCCCCGGTCGGGATTGCCTAAAATTTGTTTTGGGTATAAATAATGACCAAAGGAACAATAGTCACAACTTCTCCATGACCGTTCCTCTTTGTTTAGCCTTTTAGGGCCATAAAACTAGAATTTCGCCTGATTCCCTGATTTTTGTTCCCTAGCCCACGCCTTCTGTGTGGGCCCAGACCTACGGACCCCGATCACCTAAAGTTTTCTCGGGTCATAAAAATGACCTGAGGAACAATAGTCACCGCCTCCCCATGACCGTTGCTCGGTTTTTGGCATTTTAGGGCCATAAAACTGGAATTCTGCCATATTGCAAAATTTTCGTTTGTTATAGCCTGCAACTTCTGCATGGGCCTGGGCCACCTAAAATTTTCTTGGGCCATAAAAACGAATTAAGGATCAATAGTCACCGCCTCTCCATGATCGTTCCTCATGTTTTGGCGATTTAAAACCACAAAACTGGAATTTCGCCCGATTCCCAAATTTTTGTGTGCTATAGCCCACGCCTTCCACTTGAGCCCGAGCCCCCGGACCCGGACCTCCTAAAATTTTTCTGGGCAATCAGAAATTATCTAGGGAACAATATTCATAGCCTCGCCATGATCGTTCTTCATTGTTTGGCATTTTAGGTCCATAAAACTGAAATTCAGCTCGACTCCCAAATTTTTGTATGCTATATAGCCTACGCCTTCCACATGGGCCCGGGCCCCTAGACCCAAAGTGCCTAAAAAAATTTCTGACTATAAAAAATGACCAAAGGAACAATAGCCATCACCTCGCCATGATCGTTCCTCGTGTTTTGGCGCTTTAGGGCCAAACAACTGGAATTCTGCCCAATTTTAAGATTTTCGTATGCTATTGGCCACGCCATCTGCATAGGCCCGGGCCCCCAGACTTGGACCGCCTAAAATATTTTCGAACCATCAAAAATGACCTAAGGCATTAGTCACTACCCCACCATGATCGTTCCTATTTTTTTGGCGTTTTAGGGCCATAAAACTGGAATTTTGCCCAATTGCCAGATTTTCGTTTGCTATAGCCATCGCCTTCTGCATGGGCCCTGGCCCCTGGAATCGGACCGCCTTAAATTTTTCTGGGCCATAAAAATCGACTTAAGGAACAATAGTCACAGCCTATCCATGACCGTTCCTCGTGTTTTGGCGATTTAAGGCCATAAATCTGAATTCGGCCCGAATCCCCGATTTTGGTGTGCTATAGCCCACGCCTTCCGCATGGGCCCGAGCCCCCGAACCCGGACCTCCTTAAATTTTCCCGAGCCATAAAAAATGACTTAACAATAGTCACATCCTCGCCATGTCTGTTCCTCATTGTTTGGCATTTTAGGTCCAAAGAACTGAAATTCAGCTCGATTCCCAGATTTTCGTGTGCTATATAGCCCACGCCTTCAGCATGGGCCCAGTCCCTTAGACCCAGAGTGCCTAAAAATATTTTGTACCATAAAGAATGACCAAAGGAACAATAGCCACCACCTCGCCATGACCGTTCCGCATTTTTTGACGCTTTAGGGCCAAACAACTGGAATTCCGCGCGATTCCAAGATTTTCGTGTGCTGGCCACGCCTTTCGCATGTACCCGGGCCCCCGTACCTGACCGCCTAAAAAATTTTCGGACCATTAAAAATGACCTAAGGAACAATTGTCACTACCCCGCCATGACCGTTCCTCTTTTTGGCTTTTTAGGGCCATAAAACTGGAATTTCTCCCAATTGTCAGATTGTCATTTGCTATTGCCTACGCCTTCTGCATGGGCCCCGGCGCCAGGAATCGGACCGCCTTAAAGTTTCCTAGGCCATAAAAATTGACTTAAGGAACAGTAGTCACCACCTATCCATGATCGTTTTTCATTTTTAGGCAATTTAAGGCCATAAAACTGGAATTCCGCCCGATTTCCCCCGACCCGGACCTCCTAAAGAGTGACCTAAGTAACAATTGTCACAGCCTCGCCATGACCGTTCCTCATTTTTTGGCATTTATGTCCAAAAAGCTGAAATTCAGCCCGACTCCCAGATTTTCGTATGCTATAGCCCATGCCTTCCGCATGGGCCCGGGCCTCTAAACCCGGAGTGCCTAAAATGACCGTTCCTCGCTTTTTGGCATTTTAGGGCCTAAAACTTGGATTTTTGCCCGATTCCAAGATTTTCGTGTGCTAGTGGCCATGCCTTCCGCATGGGCCCGGGCCCCAGGATAGTTTAAAGTTTTCTCGGGCCATCAAAAATGACCTAAGGAACAATAGTCACCGCCCCGTTATGACCATTCCGCGTATTTTGGCATTCTAGGGCCATAAAACTAGAATTCTACGCGATTCCTAGATTTTGATGTGCTATAGCCCATGCCTTCCACTTGGGCCCCCACACCCGGACCGCCTAAAGTTTTCTCGGGCCATCAAAAATGACCTAAGGAACAATGGTCACCACCCCGCCTTGACCGTTCTTCGTGTTATGGCATTTTAGGGCCATAAAACTGGAATTATGTCTGATTCCCAGATTTTCTTGTGCTATAACCCACTCCTTATGCATGGGCCTGGGCCCCCAGACCTGGATCGCCTAAAAACAATTTTGTTCATCAAAATGACCTAAGGAACAATAGTCACCACTTCGCTATGACCGTTCCTCTTTTTTGGCATTTTAGGGCCATTAAATTAAAATTTCGCCCGATTCCCTGATTTGTGTTTGCTGTAGCCCTCGCCTTCCGTATGGGCCCAGCCCTCCGGACCCGGATCACCTAAAATTTCTTGGGCCATAAAACGACCTTAGGAACAATAGTCACCGCCTCCCCATGACCGTTCCTCTTTTTTGGCATTTTAGGGCATTAAAATTGGAATTCCGCCCTATTGCTAGAACTTCGTTTGCTATAGCATGCGCCTTCTGCATGGGCTTGTGCCCCTGGACCCGTGCTGCCTAATACTTTCCTTGGCCCATAAAAAATGACTTAAGTATAAGAAGTCACTGCCTCTCCATGATCGTTCCTCATTGTTTGGCAATTTAAAGCCACAAAACTAGAATTTCGCCTGATTTCCTAATTTTTGTGTGCTATAGTCCACGCCTTCTGCATGGGCCCGAGAACCCGGACCTCCTAAAAAATTTTTGGGTGATCAAAAAAGACCTAAGGAACAATAGTCAGAGCATCTCCCTGATTGTTCCTCGTCTTGTGGCGTTTTAAAGCCAAACAACTGGAATTCTACCTGATTCCTAGAATTTTGGTGTGCTATAGCTCATGCCTTCCGCATGGGCCTAGGGCCCCCATCCGGACCGCCTAAAAAAATTTTGGGTCATAAAAAATGATATAATGAACAATAGTCACCACCTCGCCATGACCGTTCCTTATTTTCTAGCATTTTAGGGCCATAAAAGTGTAATTCCACATGATTGCCAGATTTGCGTGTTCTATAGCCCACGCCTTCCCCATAGGCCCGAGCTCTCGGACCCGGATCGCCTCAGATTTTCTCGTACTATTAAAAATGACTTGAGGAACAATAGTCAATGCCTTTCCAAGTCCGTTCCTCTTTATTTGGGGATTTAGGTACATAAAACAAGAATTATGTCTAATTATCAAATATTCGTATGTTATAGCCCAACGCCATTCGCATGGGCACTTGCCCTGGACCCGGACCACCTAACAATTTTCTCGGGCCATAAAAATGATCTAATGAACAATAGTTATCGCCTCACCTTAACCGTTACTCGTTTTTGGACGTTTTGGGGCCTAAAACAACTGGAATTCCACCCTATTCCAAGATTTTCATGTGCTATTGGTCACGCCTTCCGCATAGGCCCGGGCTCCCGGACCTAGACTACCTAAAATTTTCCAAGACCATCAAAAATGACCTAAGAAACAATAGTCACTGCCTCACCATGACCATTTTTTTATTTTGGCATTTTAGGGCCATAAAACAAGAATTTTGCCCGACTCCCAGATTTTCGTATGCTATAGCCCATGCCTTCCGCATGGGCCCGGGCCTCTAAACCTGGAGTTCCTAAAATGACCGTTCCTCGCTTTTTGGCATTTTAGGGCCTAAAACTTGGATTTTTGCCCGATTCCAAGATTTTCGTGTGCTATTGGCCACACCTTCCGCATGGGCCCGGGCCCCTGGACAGCTTAAAATTTTCTCGGGCCATCCAAAATGACCTAAGGAACAATAGTCACTGCCCCGCTATGACCATTCCTCGTATTTTGTCATTCTAGGGCCATAAAACTAGAATTCTACGCGATTCCTAGATTTTCGTGTGCTATAGCCCACACCTTCCACATGGGCCCCCACACCCGGACCGCCTAAAATTTTCTCGGGCCATCAAAAATGACCTAAGGAACAATGGTCACCGCCCCGCCTTGACCGTTCTTCGTGTTATGGCATTTTAGGGCCATAAAACTGGAATTCTGTCTGATTCCCAGATTTTCTTGTGCTATAACCCACTCCTTACGCATGGGCCTGGGCCCCTGACCTGGATCGCCTAAAAAAAATTCTATTCATCAAAAATGACCTAAGGAACAATAGTCACCACTTCGCTATGACCGTTCCTCATTTTGGCATTTTATGGCCATAAAACTAAAACTCCGCCCGATTCCCTGATTTGCGTTTGCTATAGCCCATGCCTTCCGTATGGGCTCAGCCCTCCGGACCCGGATCACCCAAAATTTCTTGGACCATAAAACGACCTGAGGAACAATAGTCACCCCCTCCCCATGACTGTTCCTCTTTTTTGGCATTTTAGGGCATTAAAATTAGAATTCCGCCCTATTGCTAGAACTTCGTTTGCTATAGCATGCGCCTTCTGCATGGGCTTGTGCCCCTGGACCCGTGCTTCCTAATATGTTCCTTGGCCCATAAAAAATGACTTAAGTATAAGAAGTCACCGCCTCTCCATGATCGCTCCTTATTGTTTGGCAATTTAAAGCCACAAAACTAGAATTTTGCCTGATTTCCTGATTTTTGTGTGTTATAGCCCACGCCTTTTGCATGGGCCTGAGAACCCGGACCTCCTAAAATTTTTTCGGGTGATCAAAAAAGACCTAAGGAACAATAGTCAGAGCATCTCCCTGATTGTTCCTCGTCTTTTGGCGTTTTAAGTCCAAACAACTGGAATTCTACCTGATTCCTAGAATTTTGGTATGCTATAGCTCATTCCTTCCGCATGGGCCTGGGGGCCCCATCCGGACCGCCTAAAAATTTTTTGGGCCATAAAAATGATATAATGAACAATAGTCACCACCTCTCCATGACCGTTCCTTATTTTCTAGCGTTTTAGGGCCATAAAAGTGTAATTTCACATGATTGCCAGATTTGCGTGTTCTATAGCCCACACCTTCCCCATGGGCCCGAGTGCTCAGACCCAGACCGCCTCAAATTTTCTCGTATATTAAAAATGACCTGAGGAACAATAATCAACGCCTTTCCAAGTCCGTTCCTCTTTATTTGGGGATTTAGGGCCATAAAACTAGAATTATGTCTGATTATCAAATTTTCGTATGTTATAGCCCAACGCCATTCGCATGGGCACGTGCCCTGGACCCGGACCACCTAACAATTTTCCCGGGCCATAAAAAATGACCTAATGAACAATAGTCATCGCCTCACCTTAACCGTTACTCGTTTTGGGGCGTTTTGGGGCCTAAAAAAACTGGAATTCCACCCTGTTCTAAGATTTTCATGTGCTATTGGCCACGCCTTCCGCATAGGCCCGGGCTCCCGGACCTAGACTGCCTAAAATTTTCCAAGACCATCAAAAATTACCTAAGGAACAATAGTTACTGCCTCGCCATGACCATTCCTTTATTTTGGCATTTTAGGGCCATAAAACAAGAATTTCGCCTGATTCCTAGATTTTCGTGTGCTATAGCCGACGCCTTCCGGACCCGGACCGCCTATAAATTTCTCGGGCCAACAAAAATAACCTAAGGAACAATAGTCACAGCCTCTCCAAGACCGTTCCTCATATTTTTGTGTTTTAGAGCTATAAAATTGAAATTATGTCTGATTCCCATATTTTCGTGTGCTATAGTCCACGCCTTTCGCATGGGCCCAGGCCCCGGACCCAAATCATCAAAAATTTAGGGCCATCAAAAATGACTTAATGAACAATAATCACCGCCTCGACTTGACCGTTCCTCATTTTTGGGCATTCTGGGACCTAAAAACTGGAATTCTGCCAGATTCCAAGGTTTTCGTGTGCTATTGGCCACGCCTTCCGCATTGGCCCGGGACCCAGGACCTGGACCGCCTAAAAAAATTTCGTACCATCAAAAACGACCTAAGGAATTGTAGTCACCGCCCCGCCATGATCGTTCCTCTTTTTTGGCATTTTATGTCCATAAAACTGGAATTCCGCCCGATTTCCAGATTTGTGTGTGCTATAGCCGATGCCTTATGCATGGGCTGGTTCCCCGAACCGCCTAAAATTTTCTCGAGCCTTCAAAAATGACCTAAGGAACAATAATCATCGCCCCTCCATGTTCGTTCCTCGTATTTTGGCATTTTAGGGCCATAAAATTGGAATTATGTCTGATTCCCAGATGAAACGTGTGCTATAGCCCACGCCTTCCATATAGGCCCAGGCCCCGGGCCCGGACCCGGATCGCCTAAAAAAATTTTGGACCATAATAAACGACCAAAGGAACAATAGTCACCGCCTCGCCATGACCGTTCCTCGTGTTTTGGCATTTTAGGGCCAAAAAACTGGAATTCTGCCCGATTCCCATCATCTTCGTGTGTTATAGCTCACGCCTTTCGCATGGGCTTGGGCCCCCATTCCGGACCGCCTATAAATTTTTCGGGCAATCAAAAATGACATAAGGAACAATAGTCACCACCTCGCCACGACTGTTCCTAATATTTTGGCATATTAGAGCCATAAAACTGGAATTCCACCCGATTGCCAGATTTTCGTGTACTGTAGCTCACGCCTTCCCCATGGGCCCGAGTGCCCGGACCGTCTCAAATTTTCTCGGGCCATTAAAAATGACTTAAGTAACAATAGTCACCGCCTCGCCAAGACCGTTCCTCATTTTTTGAGGTTTTAGGGCCATAAAACTAGAATTTTGCATGATTCTCAGATTTTCGTATGCATAGCCCACGCCTTCCGCATGGGCCTGGGCCCCCTGACTCGGACCACCTAATATTTTTCCAGAGCTATAGAAAATGACCTATGAAACAATAGTCACCGCCTCGTCATGACCGTTCCTCGATCGTTCAAGTTTTATGGCCATAAAACAAGAATTACACCCGATTATCAAATTTTCGTGTGCTATAGCCCACGCCTTTCGCATGGGCCCGAGCCCCCAGACTCGGATTGACCTTTTAGGGCCAGAATTTTCATGTGTTATAGCCCACGCCTTCCGCATGGGCCCGGGCCCCCGGATCTGGACCGCCTAAACTTTTTCCGGGCTATCAAAAATGTCTACAGGAACAATAGTCACTGCCCCGCCACGACCGTTCCTTATTTTATGGAGTTTTAGGGCCATAAACTAGAATTTCTCCCGATTGCTAGAATTTTCTTGTGCTATATCCCACGCCTTTCGCATGGGCCTAGGCCCCCGGATCCAGACTGCCTAAAAATTTCCCGGACCATCAAAAATGACCTAAGGAACAATAGTTCCACCTCGCCACAACCGTTCCTTGTTTTCTAGCATTTTTGGGCCATAAAACTTGAATTCAGCCAGATTGCCAAATTTTTGTGTGCTACAACCCACGTCTTCCGCATGGGCCCAAGCCCCCGTACCCAGACCGCCTCAAATTTTCTCTTACCATTACAAATGACCTAAGGAACAATAGTCACCGCCTCGCCAAGACCGTTCCTCATTTTTTGGCATTTTAGGGCTATAAAACATGAATTCCGCCCGACTACCAGATTTTAGTATACTATAGCCCACACCTTCCGCAAGGGCCCATGCCCCGGACCCGGATCGTCTAAAAAGTTTTCGGGCCATCAAAAATGATCTAAGGAATAATAGTCACCGCCCCGCCATGACCATTCCTCTTTTTTAGCGTTTTAGAGTCATAAAACTGGAATTTTGCCTGGTTATGTGATTTTCGTTCGCTATAGCCCACGCTTTCCAGAGGCCACAGCCTCTGGACCCGGATCGCCTAAAATTTTCTCATACCATAAAAATGACCTGAGGTACAATAGCCCCCCCCCCCCAATGACCATACCTCATTTTTGGCATATTAGGGCCATAAATCTAGAATTCTGCCCAATTCCCAAATTTTCGTTTGCTATAGCCTACGTCGACTACATGGGCCCGGGCCCCTGGACCCGAACCGCCTCAAATTTTCCTGGGCCATAACAAATGGCTTAAGGAACAATATTCACCGCCTCTCCATGAGTTTTCCTCATTTTTTGGCAATTTAAGGCCATAAAACTGGAATTCCGCATGATTTTTAAATTTTTGTGTGCTATAGCTCACGCCTTCCGCATGGGCCCGGTCCCCCGGACCTATACCTCCTAAAATTTTCCCACACAATCAGAAATGACCTAAGAAAGAATAGTCACAGCCTCTCCATGACCGTTTCTCATTTTTGGTGTTTTAGGTCCATAAAACTGAAATTACGCCCGATTCTCATATTTTCGTATGATATAGCCCACGCCATCCGCATGGGCCCGGGCCCTTAGACCCGGACTACCCAAAAGTTTTCTAGGCCATAAAAACTTACCAAAGGAACAGTACTCAAAGCCTCGCGACCGTTCATTATTTTTTGGCTTTTTAGGGCTATAAAATTGGAATTCCGCCTAATTCACATATTTTCGTGTGCTATGGCCCACACCTTCTGCATAGGCCCGGGTACCCGGACCCGGACGGCCTAAAATATTTTTGAGCCATCAAAAACATCCTGAGGAACAATAGTCACCGCCACGCCATGCCCGTTCCTCATTTTTTGGGTTTTTTAGGGCCAAAAAACTGGAATTCTGTCCGATTCCCAGAATTTTCATGTGTTATAGCCCAAGCCTTCTGCATGGGCCCGGGCCCTCGGACCTGGACCGCCTAAAATTTTTTCGGGCTATCAAAAATAACTCCAGGAACAATAGTCACTGCCCCGCCATGACCGTTCCTCACTTTATGGAATTTTAGGGCCACAAACTAGAATTTCGCCCGATTGCTAGAATTTTCGTGTGCTATACCCCACGCCTTCCGCATGGGCCCAGGCCCCCGGATCCGGACCACCTAAAAATTTCTCGGGCAATAAAAAATGACCTAAGGAATAATAGTCACCGCCTCGCCACGTCCGTTCCTTATTTTTTGGAGTTTAAGGCCATAAAACTGTAATTCTGCCCCATTGCCAGATTTTCATGTGCTATAGCTCACGCCTTCCACATGGGCCCAGGCCACCGTACTCGGACTGCCTCAATTTTTCTCGGACTATTAAAAATGACCTAAGAAAAAATAGTCACCGCCTCGCCAGGACTGTTATTTTGGCGATTTAGGGCCATAAAACATAGGTTTTGCCTAATTCCCAGATTTTTGTATGTTATAGCCCACGCCTTCCGCGTGGGCCTGGTCCCCTGGACCCGTACCACATAAAATATTTCCTTGGCCAAAATAACTAACCTATGGAATAATAGTTATTGCCTCCCCATAACCGTTCCTCATTTCTTGGCGTTTTAGGGCCTAAAAACTGGAATTCCATCCGATTCCAAGATTTTTGTGAGGTTTGGCCACGCCTTCGGCATGGGCCAAGGCCCCAGCACAGCCTAAAAATTTTCCGGGCCATCAAATATGTCCTATGGAACAATAGTCACTGCCCTGCTATGACCATTCCTCGCTCTTTGGTGTTTTAGGGCCTAAAAACTGGAATTTCGTCTGATTCCAACATTTCGTGTGTTATTCGCCACGCCTTCCGCATGGGTCCACGTCCCCAGATTCGGACTGCCTAAAAGTTTTCCAGGCCATCACAAATGACCTAAGGAACAATACTCACCGCCTCGCCACGACGGCTCCTTATATTTTGGAGTTTTAGGGCCTTAAAACTGGAATTCCACCCTATTTCTAGATTTTCGTGTGCTATAGCTCACGCCTTCCGCTTGGGCCCTCAGACCCGGACCGCCTAAAATTTTCTCGGGCTACCAAAAATGAACTAAGGAACAATAGTCACCGCCTCTGTTTTAAAAGGCGTTTCTGGGACGAGCCCCGGGGCGAGGCATACCAAAAACGCCCCGGGGCAATGGTGTGGGGCGAAAGTCTCAAGAGGCATACGCCCCACAATTTGGGGCGTACGCCCGGGCGTTCGGGGCATACACCCGGGCGTTCGGGGCGCCTTGTTTTAGTAAGGAGTAATCCCTAGAGACATTTTGTTGAATTAGTCCTTCAGATAATACCCAAAATCTCAAAAGTGAGTTTGATAATTACTCAAAAGGTTTAAAAAGGAACTCAAAAGTAAAGAACTTTTTTATTGATTTAAGCCCTAATTCATGGTTTTTTCAAATTTTTATCTTGTCCGCTAGTCTATTAATATCTCCCAAAAGAACCGAATATTTAAATTTTTTTTACAAATACAAAGAGAACTACATTTTTCTTCATAGCAAAAAATTTAAAATTTAAATTGCAGGTTAATCATCCTTTTTGTTCCTCCATATAGAAAACTTTATTCTTTTAGACTCAAATTACTTGTGCTTGTAAGTAACGTATAATAGATTATTTTCATTAGTTTTTTGTGAGGATGGAGCACACATATATATATAGTTTTCTTCAATTGTTATGAAATTTTACCTGTTTATAAATATTAATTGTCATTATATTATTTTATAAAATATTAAAAATTAAATACCTATGGGGCTTAAACCCCGCTGAGGCATATGTAAAACACCCTGCCTTATACCCACGCCTTTTAAAACACTGTCACTCACCGCCCCACCATGACTGTTCCTCGTTCTTTGGCATTTTAAGGCCATAAAACTTGAATTCCGTTTGATTCCCAGATTATCATGTGCCGTAGCCCACGCCTTCCGCATGGGCCCGGGCACCCAGACCAGGACCGCCTAAAAATTTTTCGAGCCATCAACAACGACCACATGAACAATAGTCACCGCCCCGCCACGATCGTTCCTCATTTTCTGGCATTTTAGGGCCATAAAATTGGAATTTCGCCCAATTACCAAAATATTTATGTGTTATATCCCATGCCTTCTGCATGGGCCCAGGCCCCCAGATCCGGACTGCCTAAGATTTTTCGGGCCATCAAATATAACCTAAGGAAAAATAGTCACCACCTTACCATGACCGTTCCTTATTTTTTGGCATTTTGTGGACAGAAATTTGGAATTATACCCGATAGCTAGATTTTCGTGTGCTATAGCCCACACTTTTTGCATGGGCCCAGGCCCCTACACACGGACCGCCTCAATTTTTCTCGGACCATAAAAACCGACCTAAGCAAGAATAGTCACCGTCTCGCCAAGATCGTTCCTCGTTCTTTGGAGTTTTAGCGCCATAAAACAAGAATTCCGCCAGATTCCCAGGTATGATATACCCCACACTTTCCGCATGGGCCCGGGCCCCTTGACCCGGACCACCTAAAAGTTTTCCCGGACCATAAAATATTACCTAAGAAACAATATTCACTGCCTCACCAAGACCGTTCCTCGTTTTTTGGTGTTTTAGGGCCTAAAAACTAGAATTCCGCCTGATTCCAAGATTTTCGTGTGCTATTGGCCACGCCTTCTGCATGGGCCCAGGACCCCAGACCCGAACCGCCTAAAATTTTCTCGGGCCATAAAAAATGACCTAAGAAACAATAGTCACTGCCCCTCTGTGACCATTCCTCATTTCTTGGTATTTTAGGGCCTAAAACTAGAATTTCGTCTGATTCCAAGATTTTGTGAGGTTTGGCCACGCATTCGTCATGGGCCAAGGCCCCAGGACCACCTAAAGTTTTCACGGACCTTCGAAAACGACCAACGGAATAATAGTCACCGCCCTGCTATGACCATTCCTCGCTTTTTGGCATTTTAGGGCCTAAAAATTGGAATTTCCTCCGATTCCAACATTTTCGTGTGCTATTCGCCACACCTTCCGCATGGGTCCAGGTCCCTAGATTCGGACCGCCTAAAAATTTTCCAGGCTATCAAAAATGACCTAAGGAATAATATTCACCGCCTCACCATGATTGTTCCTTATTTTTTGGCATTTCAGGGCCTTCAAATTGGAATTCCGCCCGATTTTTAAATTTTGTGTGATATAGCCCACGCCTTCTGCATGGGCCCCAGACTCAGACCGCCTAAAATTTTCCCGGGCCACCAAAAATGACATAAGGAACAATAGTCACAGCTTTGCCATAACCGTTCCTCGTTCTTTGGCCTTTTAAGGCCATAAAACTGGAATTTTGTCTCATTCCCAGATTATCATGTGCAGTAGCCCACACCTTCCGCATGGGCCCGGGAACCCAGACCAGGACCGCCTAAAAATTTTCCGAGCCATCAACAATGACCACATGAACAATAGTCCATGCCCCACCACGACAGTTCCTCATTCTTTGGCATTTTAGGGCCATAAAAATGGAATTTCGCTCGATTACCAGAATTTTTATGTGTATATCCCACACCTACCGCATGGGACTAGGCCCCCAGATCTGGACTACCTAAAGATTTCATGGGCCATCAAATATGACCTAATAAAAAATAGTCACCGCGTCGCCACGACCGTTCCTTGTTTTTTGGGTTTTTATGGCCAGAAAATTGGAATTCTGCCCGATTACTAGATTTTCATGTGCTATAGCACATGCCTTCTTCATGGGCCCAGGCCCCTACACACGGACCACCTCAATTTTTCTCGGACCATACAAACCGACCTAAGCAACAATACTCACCACCTCGCCAAGATCGTTCCTCATTTTTTGGAGTTTTAGCGCCATAAAACAAGAATTCTACCCGATTCTGATATATGTTATACCCCACGCCTTCCGCATGAGCCCGAGCCCCTGTACCCGGACCACCTAAAAATTTTCTCGGACCATAAAAAATGACATAAGGAACAATATTCACTGCCTCACCATGACTGTTCCTCATTTTCTGGCATTTTAGATCCTAAAAATGGGAATTCCGCACGATTCTCAGATTATCGTGTGCTATAGCCCACGCCTTTTGCATGGGCTCAGGCCCCCGAACACGGATCGCCCAAAATTTTTCAGTCCTTTAAAAATGACCTAAGGAACAATAGTCACTACCTCACCATGATTGTTCCTCGTTTTCTGGTATTTTAGGGATGTAAACTGGAATTCCACTCGATTCCAAGATTTTTGTATGCTATAGCCCACGCCTTCCACATGGGCCCAAGACTCCAGACCTGGACCGCCTAAAATTTTTCCGACCATAAAAAAAACCTAAGAAACAATAGTCACTGCCCCGCCATGACCATTCCTCATTTTTTTACGTTTTAGGGCCATAAAACCAGAATTCCGCCTGGTTCCCAGATCTTTGTGTGCTATAACCCACGCCTTCCGCATGAGCCCCGGCCCCAGAACTTGAACCGCCTAAATTTTTTCCAGGCTATCAAAAATGACCTAAAAATAATAGTCACTGCACTGCCATGACCGTTCCTCGTTATTTGGTATTTTAGGGCCATAAAACTGGAATTCCGCCTGCTTCCTGGATTTTCATGTGCTATAGCCCACGTCTTCCGCATGGACCCGAGCACCCAGACTAGGACTGCCTAAAAATTTTTTGAGCCATTAAAAACGACCACAGGAACAATAGTCACTGCCCCGCCACAACCGTTCCTCGTTCTTTGGCATTTTAGGGCCATAAAACTAGAATTGCGCTCGATTGCCACCATTTTCGAGTGCTATATCCAACACCTTCTGCATGGGCCCCGGCACCCAGATCCGGATCGCCTAAAAATTTCCTGGGCCATCAAAAATGACCTAAGGAACAATTGTCACCACCTTGCCACGACCGTTCCTTGTTTTTTGGCGCTTTAAAGCCATAAAACTTGAATTCCGCCTGATTGCTAGATTTTTGTGTTTTATAACCCACGTCTTCAGCATGGGCCCAAGCCCCCCGACCCGGACCGCCTCAATTTTGGTCGGACCATTACAAATGACCTAAGGAACAATAGTCACCGCCTCGCCAAGACCATTCCTCATTTTTGGCATTTTAGGGCTATAAAAAAAGAATTCTGCCCGATTACCAGATTTTAGTATGCTATATCCCACGCCTTCCGCATGGGCCCGATCCCCCGACCTGGACCACCTAAAATTTTTTGAGGGCATAAATAGCTTCCTACGGAACATTAGTCACCGCCTCACCATGATCGTTCCTCATTTTTTGGCATTTTAGAGCCTAAAATTAGAATTCTATCTGATTCCAAGATTTTCATGTGCTATTGGCCACGCCTTCCGCATGGGCCCAAGCCCAAGGATCTATACCGCTTAAAATTTTCCTGCGCCATCAAAACCGACCTAAGGAACAATAGTCACTACCCCGCTATGACCATTCCTCGTACTTTGGCATTTTAGGGCCATAAAATTGGAAATTCATGCGATTCCTAGTTTTTCGTGTCCTATAGCCCATGCCTTTCGGATGGGCCCGGGGCCCGAAACCTGGACCGCCTAATATTTTCCCAGGCCATAACAAATGACCTAAGGAACAATAATCACTACCCCGCCATGAGTGTTCCTCATTTTTTTGGCTTTTAAGGGCCATAAAACTGGAATTCCGTTTGATTCCCAAAGTTTCGTGTGCAGCCCAGGCCCCCCGATCCGGATCGCCTAAAACTTTTTTGGGCAATCAAAAACGACAAAGGAACAATAGTCACCGCCGCTCCATGACCGTTTCTCTTTTTTGGCGTTTTAGACCCATAAAATTGGAATTCCGCCCCACTCCCTTATTTTAGTTCGCTATGGGCCACGCCTTCCACATTGGCCCGGACCTTTGGACCCGGATTGCCTAAAATTTTCTTTGGCCATAAAAATGACATGAGGTACAATAGTCACCGCCTCCCCATGACTGCTCCTCGTTTTTGGAATTTTAGGGCCATAAAACTTGAATTCTGCCCTATTCCAAGATTTCCACATGGGCCCGGGCCCCCGCCACCCGAACCGCCTAAAATTTTTCTGGGCCATAAAAAATGACTTAAGGAACAATATTCACCGCCTCTCCATGACTGTTCTTCGTTTTTTGGCGATTTAAGGTGATAAAATCAGAATTCCGCCTGATTCCCAGATTTTGTTTGCGCTATAGCCCACGCCTTCCGCATGGGTCCGGACCTCCTACAATTTTCCTGGACCATCAAAATCGATCTATGGAACAATATACACAACCTCTCCATGATTGTTCCTCATTTTTTGGTGTTTTAGGTATATAAAACTCAAATTTCGCCCGATTCCAAGATTTTCAAGTGTTATAACCCACGCCTTCCGCATGGGCTCAAGGCCCTAAACCCGGACTGCCTAAAAAATTTACGATCCATAAAAATGATCAAACGAACAATAGTCACAGCCTCGCCGTGACCGTTCATTATTTATTTCATTTTAGGGCCATAAAATGAGAATTATGTCCTATTCCCAGATTTTCGTGTACTATAGCCCACACCTTTCGCATGGGCCGAGGCACCCAGACTTGGACCGCCTAAAATGTTTTCAAGCCATTAAAAAGGACATGAGGAATAATAGTTACCACCTCGCCACGACCGTTCCTCATTTTTTAGCGTTTTAGGGCCATATAACTGGAATTCCGCCTTATGTGCTATAGCCCATGCCTTCCGCATGGACCGGGGCCATCGAATCCGAACCGCCTCAAATTTTCTCGAACCATAAAAAATAACCTAATGAACAATATTCACCGCCTCGCCAAGATCGTTCCTCATTTTTGGGGGTTTTAGGGCCATAAACTAAAATTCCGCCCGATTCTCAGATTTCCGTATGCTATAGCTCATGCCTTCCGCATGTGCCAAGGCCCCGGACCCGGACCACCTAAAACTTTTCTTGTGCCATAAATAACGATTTATGGAACAATAGTCACCGCCTCTCCATGACCGTTTCTTATTTTTTGTGTTTTATAGTCTTAAAACTGGAATTCCACCTGATACCAAGATTTTCATGTGCTATCGCCCACGCCTTCCGCATGGGCCTGCGCCCACAGATCTGGACAGTCTAAAATTTTCCCTGGCCATCATAAACGACTTAGAGAACAATAGTCACCACCCCAACATGACCATTCCTCGTTTTTGCGTTTTAGGGCCATAAAACTGAAATTCTGCCCGATTCTTAGATTTTCATGTGCTATAGCCCACGTATTACGCATGGGTCCGGGCACCCAGACTAAGACCGCCTTAAAAAATTTCGAGCCATCAAAAACGACCCAGGAACAATAGTCACTGGAACGCCATGATCGTTCCAAGATTTTTGGTGTTTTAGAGCCACAAAACTGAAATTCCACCCGATTGCCAGAATTTTTGTGTGTTAGAGCTCACGGCTTCCGCATGGGCCCGGGCCCCCGGATCCGGACTGCCTATAGATTTCCCAGGCCATCAAATACGATCTAAGAAAAAATATTCACCGCCTTGCCACGACTGTTCCTTATTTTTTGGCGTTTTAGGGCAAAAAACCTAGAATTATGTCCGAATGCTAGATTTTCGTGTGCTATAGCCCACCCCTTCCGCATGGCCCCAGGACCCTGTACCCGGACCGCCTCAATTTTTCACGAACCATTATAACCGACCTCAGAAATAATATTCATCGCCTCGCCAAGACCGTTCCTCGTTGTTTGGAGTTTTAGGGCCTTAAAAAAAAATTCTGCCTGATTCCCAGGTATGTTATAGCCCACGCCTTCCGCATGGGCCCGGGCCCCCGGATTCAGACCACCTAAAATTTCTCCCAGCCCATAAAAAATGACCTAAGGAACAATAGTCACCGCCTCGCCATGACCGTTACTCATTTTTTGGCATTTTATAGCCTAAAACCTGGAATTTCGCCCGATTCCAAGATTTTCGTGTGCTATTGGCCACATCTTCCGCATGGGCCCAAGCCCCCGGACCCGGACTGCCTAAAATTTTCCCGGGCCATCAAATACGACTAAGGAAAACTAGTCACCGCCCCACTATGACCATTCCTCGTATTTAGACATTTTAGGGCCATAAAACTGGAATTCCGCGCGATTTTCGTGTACTATAGCCCACGCCTTGTGCATGGGCCCGGTCCCCCAGACTCGGACCGGCTAAAAAAAATTTGGGCCATAAGAAATGACCTAAGGAACAATATTCACCGCCCCGCCATGACCGTTCCTCATTTATTGGCGTTTTAGGGCCATAAAACTGGAATTCCGTCTGATTCCCAAACTTTTGTGTGCTATAGCCCAAGCCTTCCACATGGGCCCTGAACCCCGGACCCGGATCGCCGAAAGAATTTTAGGGCCAGCAAAAATGACCTAAGTAACAATAGTCACTGCCCCGCCATGACCGTTCCTCTTTTTTGGCGTTTTAGATCAATAAAACTGGAATTCCGCCTGATTCCCTGATTTTTGTTCGCTATATCCCATGCCTTCCTTATGGGCCAGGGCCTCCGGACCCAGATTGCCTAAAATTTTTTCGAACCATAAAAATGACCTAAGGAACAATAGTTACCGCCTCCCCATGACTCTTCCTCATTTTTTGGCATTTTAGAGCCATAAAATATAATTCTGTCTGATTCCAAGCCTTTCGTTCGCTATAGCCCACGCCTTTCGCGTGGGACCAGGCCCCCGGACCTCCTAAACTTTTTTCATGCCATCAAAAATTACCTAAGGAACAATAGTCACAGTCTTGCCACAATTGTTCCTCGTTTTTTGGTGTTTAAGGTCTATAAAACTGAAATTCTGCCTGATTTCCATATTTTCATGTGCTATAGCCCCCGCCTTTTGCATGGTCCTGGGCCCCTAGACCCGGACTTCCTAAAACATTTTTGGGCCATAAATAATGACAAAAGGAACAATAGTCACAGCCTCGCCATGACCGTTCATTATTTTTTTGTGTTTTAGGTTTAGAAAATGGAAATTCTGCCCGATTCCCAGATTTTCGTGTGCTATAGCCCACACCTTGCGCATGGGCTCGGGCACCCAGACCCGGACCGCCTAAAAAGTTTTTGAGCCATCAAAAACAACCTAAGGAACAATAATCACAACCTGGCCACTACCATTCCTCATTTTTTGGCATTTTCGGTCCATAAAAATAAAAATCCTCCCGATTCCCAGATTTTCATGTGCTTCCGCCTTGGCCCGGGCCCTTAGACCTTGACTGCCTAAAAATATTTCGGGCCATAAAAAACGACCAAAGGAACAATAATCACAGCCTCGCCATGACCATTTATTACTTTTTGGCATTTACGGCCATAAAATGGGAATTCCGCCCGATTCCCAGATTTTCGTGTGCTATAGCCCACACCTTCCGCATGGACCCGGGCACCCAGACCCCAAACCGCCAAAAAACTTTTTGACCCATCAAAAATGACCTGAGGAACAATAATAACCACCTCGCCATGACCGTTCCTCATTTTTGGCATTTGAGGGCCAAAATATTAGAATTCTGCATGATTCCCTGAATTGTTGTGTGCTATACGCCATCCACATGGGCCCGGGCCCCCAGATACAGACCGCCTATAAACTTTTCGGGCCATTAAAAGCGTATTTATGAACAATAGTCACTGCTTCGCCACGATCGTTCCTCGTTTTTTGGCGTTATAGGGCCATAAAATTGGAATTCCGCTCGATTGCCTGATTTTATTGTGCTATAGCCCATACCTTCCCCATGAGCCCGAACCCTCGGACCCGGACCGCCTCAAAATTTTTTGGACCATTAAAAACAACCTAAGGAACAATATTCACCGCCTCACCAAGACTGTTCCTCATTTTTGGGGGTTTTAGGGCCATAAAACTAGAATTCCACCCTATTCTCAAATGTTCGTATGCTATAGCCCAAGCCTTCCGCGTGGGCCTGGGCCCCGGACTCGGACAACCTAAAAAATTTTCTGAGCCATAAAAACGACCTATGGAGCAATAGTCACCGCCTCTCCATGACCGTTCCTCGTTTTTTGTGGTTTTAAGGCCATAAAACTAGAATTTCGCTCGATTGCCAAATTTTCATGTGCTATAGCCCATGCCTTCCCTATGGGCTCAATTCTTAGATTTTCATATGCTATAGCCCACGCCTTACGCATGGGCCTGGGCCCCGGACCCGGACAACCTAAAAATTTTCCCGAGCCTTAAAAACGACCTATGGAAGAATAGTCATTGCCTCGCCCTGACCGTTCCTTATTTTTGACATTTTAGCACCTTAAAATTGGAGTGCCGACTGATTCCAAGATTTTTGTGTGCTATAACCCATGCCATCCGCATGGGCCCGGGCCCGTAGACCTGGATTGCCTAAAATATTTCGGGCCATCAAAAATGACCTAAGAAATAATAGTCATTGCCCCGCTATGACCATTCCACATTTTTGGCGTTTTAGGGTCATTAAACTAGAATTCTGCCCGATTTCCAAATTTTTGTGTGCTATAGCCCACGCCTCCCGTCTGGGCATGGGCCCCAAGACCTGGACTGCCTAAAATTTTACCGAGCCATTAAAAATGACCTAAGGAACAATAATCACTGCCTCGCCATGACCATTCCTTATTTTTTGGCGTTTTAGGGTCATAAAACTGGAATTCCGCCCGATTCCAAGATTTTTGTGTGCTATTAGCCACGCCTTCCGCATGGCCTCCGGACCCGGACCGCCTAAAATTTTTCCGGGCCATCAAAAACGACCTAAGTAACAATAGTCACCACCCCGCTATGACCAATCCTCGTATTTTGGCGTTTTAGGGCCATAAAACTGGAATTCCTCAGATTCCTAGATTTTCGTGTGCTATAGACCACGCCTTCCGCATGGGCCCGGGCCCAATACCCGGACTGCCTAAAAACTTTTCGGGCAATCAAAAATGACATAAGTAACAATAGTCACACTCCTCCATGATCAATCCTCGTTTTTTGGAGTTTTAGGGCCATAAAACTGGAATTTCGTCCGATTCCCAGATTTTCGTGTACTATATAGCCCACGCCTTCCGCATGGGCCCTGGATCCTGGACCCTGATCGCCTAAAAACATTTTGGGCCATAAAAAATAACCTAAGAAATAATAGTCACTGCCTCACCATGACCGTTCATCTTTATTTGGCGTTTTAGGGTCATAAAACTGGAACTCCGCCTGATTCCCTGATTTTCGTTCTCTATAGCCCACGCCTTCCGCATGGCCCCAGGCCCCGAGACCCAGACCACCTAAAATCTTTCCGGGCCATCAAAAATGATCTTAGTAATAATAGTCACAGCCTCGCCATGACTGTTCCTCATTTTTTGGCGTTTTAGAGCCATAAAACTGGAATTCCGCCTGATTCCTTAATTTTTGAGCTCTATATCCCACGCCTTCCACATGGGTCCGGGCCTCCAGACCCAGATCGCCTAAAATTTTCTCTGACCATAAAAACGACCTGAGTAACAATAGTCACCGCTTCCCCATGACTGTTTCATTTTTTGGCATTTTAGGGCCATAAAACTGGAATTATGTCTGATTCCCAGATTTTCGTGTGTTATAGCCCACGCTTTCCGCATGGGCTGGGACCCCTAACCCGGACCTCTAAAAATATTTCGGGCCATCAAAAATGACCTAAGGAACAATAGTCACCACCTCGCCATGACCGTTCCTCTTTTTTGGCGTTTTAAGGTCATAAAACTGGAATTCCGCCCGATTTTCTACTTTTCGTTCGCTATAGCACACGCCTTCCGCATGGGCCCGGGCGCCTAGACCCGGACTGCCTAAATTTTTCCAGGCCATAAAAAACGATCAAAGGAGAAATAGTCATATCCTCGCCGTGATTGTTCATTATGTTTTGGCGTTTTAGTGCCATAAAATGGTAATTCCACCCGATTTCCAGATTTTCGTATGCTATAGCCCACACCTTTCTCATGGGCCCAGGCACCCAGACCTGAACTGCCTGAAAACTTTTCGAGCCATCAAAAATGACCTGAGGAACAACAGTCACCACTTCACCTTGACCGTTCCTCATTTTTTGGCGTTTTAGGGCCAAAAACTAGAAATCCGCCTGATTCCCTAAATTGTTTTTTTGCTATAGCCCATGCCTTCCGCATGGGCCCGGGCCCCCGGATTCAGATCGCCTAAAAATATTTCGGGTTATCAAAAATGACATATATAACAATAGTCACCGCTTCCACATGACCGTTCCTTTTTTTTGGCGTTCAAGGGCCATAAAACTAGAACTCCGCCCGATTTTCTGATTTTCGGTCGCTATAGCCCACGGCTTCCGTATGGGCCAAGCCTTCCGGACCTCCTAAAATTTTTCCATCCATCAAAAATGACCTAAGGAACAATAGTCATAGCCTCGCCATGACCGTTCCTCGCTTATTAGCGTTTTAGGGCCAAAAAATAGAATTCTGCCTGATTCCCCGAATTTTTGTGTGCTATAGCCCACGCTTTCCGCATGGGACCAAACCCCCAATCCAAATCGCCTAAAAAACATTTCGGGCCATCAAAAACGACCTAAGGAACAATAGTCACCGCCTCTCCATAACCGTTTATCTTTTTTTGGCATTTTTGGGCCATAAAACTGGAATTCCGCCTGATTCCCTCATTTTCGTTCGTTGTAGCCCCAGCCTTCCGCAAGGGCGCTGGCCCCCCGGACCTCCTCAAATATTGCCGGGCCATCAAAATCGATTTAAGAACAATAGTCACAGCCTGCCATGACCGTTCCTTATTTTTTGACGTTTTAGGTCCATAAATTTGAAATTCCGCCTAATTCCCAGATTTTCATGTGATGTAGCCCCCCAACTTCCGCAAGACCCCAGGCCCCTAGACGCGAACTGCCTAAAAAGTTTTCGGGCCATATAAAATGACCAAAGGAACAATAGTCACAACCTCGCCATGACCGTTCATTATTTTTTGGCGTTTTAGGGTCATAAAACTGGAATTCCGCCCGATTCCAAAATATTCGTGTGCTATAGCCCACGCATTCTGCATGGGCCCCGACCTCTGGATCTAGACTGCCTAAAAACTTTTCTGGCCATCAGAAACGACCTAATGAACAATAGTCACCGCCTCGCCATGACCGTTCCTCGTTTTTGGAGGTTTTAGGGTCATAAAACTGAAATTCCGCCTGATTCCCTGATTTTCATTTTCTATAGACCACGTCTTCCGTATGGGCCCGGGCCCCCATAACCGGACCTCCTAAAATCTTCCTGGGCCATCAAAAATGATCTAAGGAACAATAGTCACAGCCTCGCCATGACCGTTCATTATTTTATGGCATTTTAGGGCCATAAAATGGGAATTCCGCCTGATTCCCAGATGTTTGTGTGCTATAGTCCACACCTTCCACATGGGCTCAGGTACCCAGAACCGAACCGCCTGAAAAATTTTTGAGCCATCAAAAACGACCCGAGTAAAAATAGTCACCACCTTGCTATGACCATTCCTTGTTTTTTGGCGTTTTAGGGCCTAAAAACTAGAATTCCGCCTGATTCCCTGAATTTTTGTGTGCTATAGCCCACGCCTTCCGCATGGGCCCGGGCCCCCGGATCTAGATAGCCTAAAAACATTTCGGGCCATTAAAAATGACCTAAGGAATAATAGTCACCGACTCGCCATGACCGTTCCTCTTTTTTGGTGTTTTAGGGCCATTGGAATTCCGCCCGGTTCCCCAATTTTCGTTCGCCATAGCCCACGCCTTCCGCATAGGCCCGGCCCCCCGGACCCGGACCTCCTAAAATTTTTTCGGCCATCAAAAACAACCTAAGGAATAATTATCATAGGTAGGGGTGTACATAGGTCGGGTTGGCTTGGATTTTGCAATTAAGAAACCAAACCAATTGTGTCGGGTTATTAAAACTAAAGATCAAACCAAACCAATAAACTCGAATTTTTCAATCTCGATTTTTCTCGGATTTTCGGGTTATTCAGGTTTTTTTAGTTTTTTCTCCGGTAAAATCTTCGTAGCACAAAACATGTAACTTGTGCTCCAAATATTTCTTTAATCCTAGTAAGATACAACTATATAAGGTATTTTCCAAGAAAATAATACAAAATATGAGATGTGTCATGGCAATATCCTAAAATATTCAACAATAAAGTTAATAAAATCACGTAATACAAATATTGCTAATTAAAAAACCATAATAAAAATAAACATAATCTAAAATTACTAAGTCATGCTAAAAATAAACATAATCTAAAAGTAGCAAGTCATGCTAAAATAAGTAAACTAATAAGGGAGTATAAATTACATGACTAAACGCTAAAGAAAAATAAAAATAGGTTATGCATTTTTATCTAAATTATTGCAAAACAAAAAATAAATATTCAATACATTGTCATTCCTAGTATTAAATTGAATGTCTTTTGTTAGCATTGGTATTGATTTGATTTTGGTTTGGGCTTTTGTTAGCATTATTTGAGTTACTAATATTAATGGCTATAAAACTTATTAGAACATTCAAAAGTTCTAAATCCAGCCTTAGAAATAATACCTTAAAAGATAAAATTATGAAAAAAATTTAAGAAATATTTATAAATTATATCACAATAAATATATTTATATATTAAATATATCTAAAATTTCTATATATGTATTGTCGGGTTGGTTTGATTTCGGTTTGAAATTCTTTAGTTAAAACTAAACCAAACCAATTATGGTCAGGTTTTTTTTCAACACCAAACCAAATCAAACCGAACCATAGTCGGGTTTTTTTCTCGGTTTTACTCGGATTATCGGGTTGGTGCGATTTGTCGGTTTCCTTTCTACATCCCTAGTCACAGGCTCGCCACGACCGTTCCTCGTTTTTTGGCGTTTTAGGGGGAAAAAATAGAATTCCGCCTGATTCCCTAAATTTTTGTGTGCTATAACCCACGCCTTCCGCAAAGGCCCGGGCCCCCAGATCTATATCACCTAATAAAAATTTTGGGCCATCAAAAACGACCTAAGGAAAAATAGTCACAACCTCGCTATGACCGTTCCTCTTTTTTGGCGTTTTAGGGCCATAAAACTTGAATTACGCCTGATTCCCTAGTTTTCGTTCGCTATAGCCCACGCCTTCCGCATGGGCCCAGGCCCCCGAACCCGGACCTCCTAAAATTTTCCCAGGCTATCAAAATCAACCTAAGGAACAATAGTCACAGCCCCACCACGACTGTTCCTCGTTTTTTGGCGTTTTAGGTCCATAAGTTTGAAATTCCTCCCGATTCCAAGATTTTCATGTGTTATGGCCCCGGCTTTCCACATGGGCCCGGGCCCTTAGACCGGACTGCCTAAAATTTTTCTAGGCCATAAAAACGACCAAAGGAACAATAGACACAGCTTCGCCATGACCGTTCATTATTTTTTGGCGTTTTAGGGCCATAAAATGGAAATTTTGCCCAATTTCCAGATTTTCATATGTTATAGCTCATACCTTCCGCATGGGCCCCGGCATCCAGAGATGGACCTCCTAAAAACTTTTGAGCCATCAAAAAAGACCTGAGAAACAATAGTCACCGCCTCGCCGCGACCGATCCTCATTTTTGGCGTTTTAAGTCCATAAAACTAAAATTTTGCCTGATTCCCAAATTTTCGTGTGTTATAACCCACGCCTTCCTCATGGGCCGAAGCCTCTAGATCCGGACTACCTAAAACTTTTTCGGTCAATATAAAACGACCAATGGAATAATAGTCACAACCTCGCCATGACCGTTCATTTTGTTTGGCGTTTTAGGGCCATAAAATTGGAATACCGCCCCATTCCCAAATTTTCGTGTGCATAGCCCACACCTTCAGCATGGGCCCAAGCACCCAGACCCGGACCGCCTGAAAACTTTTCGAGCAATCAAAAGCGACCTGAGGAACAATAGTCACCACCTCGCCATGATCATTCATCATTTTTGGCGTTTTAGGGCCAAAAAACTAGAATTCTGCCACATTGCCTGAATATTTGTGTGCTATAGCCCACGCCTTCCGCATGGGCCCGGGCTCCCGGATCCAGATCACCTAAAAATAATTCGTGCAATCAAAAAGACCTAAGGAACAATAGTCGCCGCCTCGCCACGATTGTTCCTCATTTTTTGGCGTTTTAGGGCCATACAACTGGAATTCCGCTCGATTGCCAGATTTTCGTGTGTTATTGTCCATGCCTTCCCCATGGGCCCAAACCCCCGGACTCGGACCTCCTCAATTTTTTTCTGGCCATCAAAAAAGACCTAAGGAACAATAGTCACCACCCGCCATGACCATTCCTCACTTTTTGGCATTTTAGGGCCATAAAACTGGAATTTCGTCTGATTCCCAGATTTTCGTGTGTTATAGCCTACACATTCTGCATGGGCCCGTGCCCCGGACCTAGATCGCCTAAAAAATTTTCGCCCAATCAAAAACGACCTAAGGAACAATAGTCACCGCCCCGCCATGATCATTCCTTATTTTTTGGCGTTTTAGGGTCATAAAACTGGAATTCCACCCGATTCCAAGAGTTTCGTGTGATATAGCCCACGCCCTCCGCATGGGTCCAGGCCTCCGGGCCCGGACCACCTAAAATTTTTCCGGGCCATCAAAAACGACCTAAGTAACAATAGTCACCGCCCCGCTATGACCATTCCTCGTATTTTGGCGTTTTAGGGCCATAAAACTGAAATTCCGCCAAATTCTCACATATTCCTCTGCTATAGCCCATGCCTTCTGCATGGGCCCGGTCCAGGACCGCATAAAATTTTTTCGAGCCATCAAAAACGACCTAAAGAATAATAGCTATCGTACCGCCATGACCGCTCCTCGTTTTGTTTGGTCTTTAAGGGGCATAAAACTGGAATTCCGCTTGATTCCCAGATTTTCGTGCGCTATAGCTCACATCTTCCGCATGGGCCCGGGCACCCACACAAAGACCGCCTAATTTTTTTCCGATCAAAAACGATCCGAGGAACAATAGGCACCGCTCCGCCACGACTGTTCTTCATTTTTTGGCGTTTTAGGGCCCCCGGATCCGGACCGCCTGAAAATTTCCCGGGCCATCAAAAACTACCTAAGGAACAATAGTCATCGCCACAACCGTTTCTCATTTTTTGTCGTTTTAGGGCCATAAAACTGGAATTCTGCTCGATTCCCGGATTTTCTTGTGCTATTGCCCACGCCTTTCGCATGAGCCCGAGCCTCCGGATCCGGACCGCATAAAATTTTTCTGGACCATCAAAAATGACCTAAGGAACAATAGCCACCGCCTCGCCATGACTGTTCCTCGTTTTTTGGCGTTTTAGGGCTATAAAACTAGAACTCCGCCCGATTCCCAGATTTTCGTGTGTTATATTTTTTACGATTATTCTCATTAAAAAAAATATAAGAATGTGCTTTTTTGGGATGGACTAATAAGGAATCTAAGACGAACAAATTAAAATGGAAGGAGGACATCTTATAATATGATTACGCCTACGTCTAGTAATAATAATAAAGTATTCACCATCCCCTACGAATATCAATTGGCAGATGTGTTCTCATAAAACCAGTAGTTTGAAGGAATGAACATGCGAAGAGAAATTAGTTCAATGATTATCTTGTTCCAATGCAACATCTGAAATAAACTAGAGTCACAAGTTCGCCTTCAAGACATCATCAAGTGTCTTAGAACGTTAAGATAATGAGAACTCAATCATTTGAAAAGAATTTTAAGGCCAAAAGAATTGTGTACTCTAACTCTCTTCGGATCCCTATGAAAGTTACACAATATCATGTACAAAATCAACAATCTACTATCCTACAACTAGTAACTTCTCCTAAGGTTACACTCTTCGAAAAGAATGTCTTCTAACAAGTAAACTAGTACTATATGCATTTCATTTTTACAATCATTTCTACATTGAAACAAACATACAAGCTTACAAGATGGACGGCTTCAATAAGTTCTGTGCATATGCTGCAAATTTTCATGTATCCTAAACTTGGGTTTTCTCAGGTTGCCGAGAAACTTCCTTATCAGCAAAGTGAAGGAGCCTTCGAAGCCTTAATACCATGTCACAATGAAAAGGCAAAGCAGATCTTCTCTCCAAGTATGCTGGACTTACAGTCATCCATGATAAAGCATGGAGCTCTGCAGCTATGTTCTCGAGAATCAAGTGAGTCTCTATTTCAACGTCTCTTGTTTCTGAGCTGGTACCCCTTCCCCCAACCTTGCCGACACCCTTAAAGAATTTTTCCTGGATGATGTTGCTGCCACCATAGTAATCAACGAGGCTGACAGAAAGAACTGAGGGCCATTCCTCTTTAGAGATGCTCCTTGCATCTCTCCTCATTGTAGGTACTGCTTTTGAAACCACAAAACCAGTTGAAAGAGGGATAGCACAGCCCTTGCTGTGGAGAAGATGGGCGAGTGGTGGTGATTCAGCAGTTAGGCAAGTGTGAAGCTGAAGACCAACAGGAGGTAGGAATCGCATATTCGGTGACGGGATTAGAATATAGGAGTTGGATGTAGAACCAAGGGACTTCACTGGAGTATAACCTTCAAGATAACCTGGCTGACTCAGAACGCCACTACTTTGACTTGTCCCTGCAAATTTTACATATTCATATACGATCATACACAAGTATGAAACAGATATAACCAGGCATAAAAATGTGAAATTAAAAATCCAAAGAAAATAAAAAAATTTCCATATGGTAAACCCCCCCCCCCCCCCCCACACACAAAAAAAAAAAATACCAACACAGATGCCAATGCTTACCCCTATCCCGCTTTACTCCCTTGGTAACTCATATCCTAACCACAATTCCTTGACATTAGGCTATTCCTCCCTTGAGTTTAGCAAAGAAAAATTTCAATACCTCCAACTAGAGAAGCGATTCCCTTGGAGTTATCTTAAAAGAACATCATACTTACAAGTGGCCTAGTGCATTTTATCTCTGATTGGTTAAGTATTTAGAAATAACATCTCCTTTACAGTCCATAGTATAAGAGATTCCAGAAGAAAGGCAAGGAGCGGTAACTCAATCAGAGAAAAAAGGGAATCAAAACCAAAAGAAAACGGGAAAAGACGACACCTACCATGACTCACTATATCCGCTTGGAACATAAGCTGTAAGGAATGATCAATTGAAACAGAGACAAAACTAATGCTTTGCACCCATTGAAGTAAGCCCCTCGAGTTGTCCACCATACCCTGTCCACCAATTAACTGCTTCCTTGTGGATGGTTGCCCCATGCCACCTTTCATGAAAGAGGAAACCTTTGAGTGAGGACTGTACAATGGACTAGGGGAGGAAGGAAGTGCTCTTTCCTGAATCAGACCTATTTCCTGTTGCTGCAAGGATGTCCCATTACTACTTGCCGACATTCCATCAGGCACGGAGCGTCTTAGCTGCAGAGACCATTTCTTCACCTCAGATCCCCCAATTGCATACAAGGCTTTCTGCCATTCTGCGTCCAGAAAATTGCATTAATAAGATTAGCAACTTCAGCAACATTACAGATGAATGATCAACCAAGTAGACACTTTATTCTAGTCCCTCAAAAGCCAACAAGTCAATGTCATCAAAATTCAAAACCAGTAAGGAAAGCAACAATCATAGCAATAAGCAGAAGATATTGATAGGATATGTTTACCCTGGCATTCGAGCTCAAAGAAGCTTCCAATACGTGCAATAACAAAATCCCTAGGCTTGGCATTGGCAGCCTCAGGAGGACATGCCTGAAGTATCTGGCATCCTTGCTGCAGAATTTGCACAAACAAGGATTGCAGACCTTTCGTATCCTGCCTACTACTAATTCCTCCAAATGGATATATATAATTATCAAGCAATTCTCCCCTGGAATCTGTCCATATACAAACCAGCCAGCGCCAATCCTCAGTCCATCCATAACAACAATGCAGGCTTGGAAGTGACTTTTGATGTGCAGAACCAAAGCCATCTGGTTCAGATGTTTCAGACTGTGTGTTTGGTCCAGTATCTCCGCCACCTGAAGAAGCTGAACTCTGCATAAAATTTCCACTTGTACCATCATCTAACAAAAGCTTTGAAGATTCAGCCATTAGATTACCCGACATAGGAAATGAAAGTCCACGATCCAATGAACCTGGTTCAGCAAGAATGTAAAGGGGCTCAAACAAATAACGAACTTCATCTTGAAAAGAAAAATCCCCAATTCTGTTTGGATCACATCCCAGACTTCCCCCTCTTGATATTTGCCAGTTGTCCCAACTACCAGACCTTAGGCTAGCATCAAGTTCAGCCTCTCTTTGAAGGGAAGTTCCTATGCTTCGAGGACCAACACAGTCCTTCCACATACCTGGAACTGGGGAAGTCATTTGCATCAAGACCGGATGAGATCTACCAGACATGGATGATGACTGAACCATGTCACTGGAGGACCCTCGAGATATTCTGCGGGCTTTGTTATAAACTGTGAAAGCAATTTCCTTTAGGACGAGAAGCTCACTCAGAGCAGGACTTGTAACCCTAAAAATTGCATCAACAGTTACAATCTGCAATACCAACTTAGGAATACAAAATCCTGAAAGAGTTAAAACATTTGAGAGTGACTCATCCACTGCTGCTGAGTAACTTAAGGCCTTCCCGACTTGATTCTGCAGTGTAGATCGCCTCTCTTTGTCTGAAGAAAGAACCACTGATCCAACAGCAATAGAAGATTCAACCACCGTCTGTAGGACCGCAAGAGGCTCAGGGAAAGGGCAAACCACGTATATCACCTGATTTGACATTCAAATATACACTCCGGTATCAGTTTCTGTGAAATATTTTATCCATATAATACTGCTTAAATCAGATACTCCAATGTTTCATAATTATGGAAATGGTAGAACAGCAAATAACACAAGAACAACTATCCTCAATCCCAAACTAGTTAGGTATGCTATATAAATTCTCAATATCTAGTTCTTCCCATTTGGACTCAATAGAACAGCATGTCAAATTCTCATTCAAGGCTACATCCCACTGATTCCTCAAAAGTATCGATAGGGTATTTCAACTTTTCCGAAGAGAAGCATTTCGGACAGATGGAAGTCAAAGACCAAAATGATGTAACAAGTGGGTATCCTAAACTAATAGAAAAGAAAAAATCAGTAATTATTGACTCAGAAATGTAACCAGGAGTATAAGAGCCATTTAGCCTTAACCAAAGTTGCTTCATCTCAATACTAATTAAGCTTCTCAAACGTTTCAGCTGGTCACAATATATCCTTCTTTATAATAAAAAACTTTTTAGCTATTGGTACGTCTAGTGAATCTCCTAGGCTACTAGTACTGTTTCTTATCCCTGGTTCTTTATTATTACATGTTGTATCATTCGCTTCCGTTGCCCTATTACATTGTTGTTGCTATTGTTTGTTGGTTTATTTCCACTGTTCCTTGAGCCGATAGTCTATCAGAAATAACCTCTCCATCTTGTGAAGGTAGGGGTAAGGTCTGGGTACACATTACCCTCCCAAGACCCCACATGTGGGAATTACAATCACTTCGTATGCTGCTCTACTTTAGAGATTTATCACTTTTGAAGCTGACTAGTCCCCTTTAACAGATGTATTTTAATAGAAAATTTTGACCCCTACGGAGGACGAAACATTTATAAATGCCCCCTACTATATTCGCCCATCCAATTAATGAGCATTTCACTAGCCTCAGGTAAGTGAGAACTACTCTACCAGTGGTAAATAGAAAATAGACATTGGGGTAACAATATTATAACAGACCAAGTCACTGTGCAAGTCATTCTTTTACTATCAACTTGACAGCTCCTCAACCCCAAGCCATAGCATCATAAACATTGTTGTTACGACCAATCATACATGAGCTAAGGCACCACCCCAAGCCATAGCATCATAAACATTGTTGTTACGACCAATCATATTGAAACAAATGGGTATGTAGTGGAGGCACCAGAGACAGTAAGAAAAGTTCTAGTTGACAAGTACTTTCCAATTTGTCCTTTCGGATCCTCTTATCCAGAAGACATGGAATCACTCTTTTCTCTCAATCTATTCTTTCCGTTTTGCTTTGCTGGCGAAGCTTAAGTGTATAAAAAGGTTCCCATATCAAGAGAAAGGGGTGGCACTGTCCTAACATCTAAACTCTATTAACAGGGTACATTATTTCCACCAATCCACAATGGACTCGGGGAATTTCAGTTTAATGATGCATCTTCGACTTTATAGTGCAATAGAGAAACGAGAGGGAAAAAGAGAGAAAGAGAAAACAACAGCAAGATAGAGAAGAGAAAGTAGACGAGGAATAAAGAAGAACAAACAAAGAGAGTCACAACTTACTGTACACGGACCAGTACTTCCTTCTTTTGGATTCATAGTCATGCATGAACTAAGCTTTAAATTCCTGAGAACTTTTGAGAGAGACTTCAAATAGCTTTCTAAATCCCAGCCATTGGAGAGGGATAGGAAATAATCACTGATTGATCCCAGCATAGATGTGCTACTGCTGTCTATCTTCATTGACTGAGGGCAATCAATCAGAACAAAACCAGAAGATACATTCTTCCCGGAGTCTATCTCCATCTCATTTCCCATACATTGAGGTGAATGAGTTCCCAGTTTGCATGTCTCATAAACTGAAAGAGAGAAGTATAGTCAATATACAAGTCGAGGAAAAATTTCATTCCTCAAACATAGAGGTAGCCATATTTACATTACAAATATCCAAGTCAAGGACAATTTTGAAGCTTGATTTATATCGAGAGGAACGCAATAATATGATCTCCCTTTTTCAATTACTTTAATATACTACTTTCGTCTCATCTTCTTGTGCAATTAAAAAAAAGATCTTAAATTAGTCACTTATCCACATCTTCAAAATGGAAGAGACATGCAGATTGAGTAATAAAATGTAGAATATTAAATATGAACCAGCCACCTTGTAAAATCAACTCGAAAATACACTTTTCAGATACCTGAATGTTATAGCATGTTTGGCCAAGCTAGAAAATCATCTTATTTTGAGAAGTGCTTTTTCAAAAAGTGCTTTTGGAAAGAAACAGTTTGTGTTTGGCTAATCACTCCAAAAAGCACTTTTGAGCAATAATTTGTGTTTGGCCAAGCTTTTCAAAAAGTGCTTTTAAGTATCAAATTACAAATAAGGACATGTATAGATTTACTTAATAATTAATATTATAAGTAAATAAATAATCTCAAAAATTTATTATTAAAGACAATAATTAAATCTTGTCATTTTATTTAAGTAAAATATGAGAATAAAATTAAAAGTACTTTAATTCTTATAATATGATTTAAATATATTAAAAATCATTCAACAAATATAAAAGTATTCACCCCTAAAGTCACTATATATTAGAAAGTTATCCTAAAAATAAGAAGAAATACTTATACATTAATACCAAAGTATTAGGTTTAAAATAAGTAAGGTTATTTTGGTATATACTATATTTTGTTAAGGGTATTTTTGGTAAGAAAAAAAGTCAAAACTGCTTTTGCTTTTGCTTTGGGAAGAAGCTACTTTTTTCTACTTCTCAGAAACTACTTCGGCTTCTTCCCAAAAGCACTTTTCCCCTCAAAAAAAAATTGGCCAAACACCTTAAGTTGGGGAAAAAAAGTACTTTTGGGTAAAAAAACACTTTTGGAGAAACTTGGCCAAACAGGCTATTAACCTTCTTATAACCATAGCAGCCAGTATATTATTTTCTATTCAGATCAACATCAATTTAAGTATACTAACCAGTTCCAAGCTGTTGGAAAAAATCAGTTGCAGCTGTTGTTAGAGCATTGATGTCTGGGCAGACAACGTAATATGACATCTGAAAAATGTTGGAAAAAATGGTTAAGGAAAATAATAGTTAAGGAGATGCAAAAGAGCTTCTTAAAGATAAACTTGCTACTTGTGTTATCTATCTTAAACTTACATGCTTGGGCATTGCATAGGGCTCAAAAGGTGCCTTTTCCCAGAGCTGAAGAGAACTAGGTGATGTCTTAAGCCAATCATCTTGGTATCTGCAACGTAAAATGACTTTAGTTCCTACCTTATAAAAGCGAACTTAAGACCAGAAACAGAAAAGGAACTCAAAATAATTTGGTGGTCATGAATACAATGTAACAATGTCCATGTGAGTCCTCTCCATTAACAGGTGAATACAAGAACCAAATGCAGCTCCAGCATGCTTTCAGTTAATTCAGTTATCAGCAGGTTGAAGCCTTATAGGTAATCCATATGAAAAGAAGTCCTAGAACTTAGTAAGTGGTGACAGATTGCAACTAAGTAAAAGGTAATCCATATGAAAAGAAGTCCTAGAACTAGCAATTGGTGACAAATTGCAACTTAGTAATTCAACTAACACCATCACATTTTAAGGCTTCAGGAGGTCTCTTAAGGGACTTCACCGCCTTGTTCAGGGAGCATTATCACCTAAGGGTCATCCATCTTTTATTTGCAGACGACACTTTTTGGTTTTATGTGATACAGATGCTTCTCCGCTCTCATATTTGAGGCAAATTCTTATTTGGTTCCAGGTTGTCTCAGGTCTCAAGATCAACCTTAGTAAATGTGAGATCACACCAGTGGGGAAGGTGAACAATGTTGAAGAGCTAGTGCAAGTTTTGAAATGTAAAGGTGCATTACTTATTACATACTTGGATCTACCGTTGGGCGCTTCAAACAAGGATCTTGCTGTGTGGAACCCGGTGATTGAGAAAGTCGAGAAGTGGCTAGCAGAATGGCAGAAGAGGTACTTGTCAAAAGGAGGGAAGGAAGTGTTGACTAAGAGCACTTTGTCTAACATGCCTACATACTTTATGTCATTATTATAGGCACAGGCTACCGTGACAGAAAATCCGGAAAGACTTCAGCAGAATTTCTTATGGGATGCTCCAGACGGCACAAGCAAGTTTCATTTAGCGAATTGGAAAGTCGTCACATCTACGAAGATATTCGGGAGGACTTGAGTGAAAGATCTTAGGTGATCAACAAAGTCCGTCTAGGAAAATAGATTTGGAGGTTTGATACGGAGGAGAATATTGTTTTAGTCTCTACTTGATTCCCACAAAGATAACATCTGGAGCATAGTTGGAATTTTCTCTTCACAAAATTGTCTTGTGTCAAAACTGGCTCTGTCGCCAAGAGCCAAGTAAAGTAGGCAACTTTGTATGGTACTTTAACTTTCTATATCATCTTGCATGGTCAATATCCAACCCGATTGTTTGATATATTACATTCTTCATAAGCTGACTCATAGAGAACATTCCTTTGTTATCATTTTGCCATATCATACAGTCCTCCACCCAGTGTTGGAGGAAGCGAGGGCTTCAACACTTTAAGAGAGAAGCGAACCGAAGGGTAGTTCGCTTCAAATGACTGAGGCAAAGCAGTTTTAATGAAATGAGATCTTCATCCCCTGAAGCGCGAACCGTGTGCAGCAACTGAAGCGATGAGGCGTGTGTTTTTTATTTTTCTTTTTTATTGTTAAAAAGAAAAAGAAGTACCAGACCTGCGTGTACATGTTTCTCACCCTTGGTGTGACTTTCTTGTGCAAGTTGCGACTAGGTTTGGGACTTTATATTGCTCTACTTCCTCAAGCTCCAGGTATGGCTTTCTTTTTTCTCCTTTTTTTCTTCTCCTTCTCTTCTTTGTTTCTCTGTTGCTACGTTTTTTTCCTTTTCTGTTTCTTTTATTCTTTCACTTCTTCAGCTTTTATTTTATTCATCTGTTTGACTTTTTGTTTCACCATGTTAATTTAATTGAATTCTTTAAATTATTCTATTTCTTTTTAAAGTTATATTAATTGTATTAATTTATTTATTTGTCTTCTTCTCTCAGTTTTTTCCTCATTTTTTTCACTTTGTTAATTTAATTGAATGTTCAAATTGTTCTTTTTTTTTTGTTTTCTAATTTGATTAAATTTTATTTATTTATTTTTCTTCTTCTATCTGTGTTTTTTCATGTGCTCTAATGTTTACTTTGAACTTTTTTTAAAAACTGCACTTCACTTCAATGAAGTGAGCGCTTCGCTTCTCGTTTCGCGCTTTAAGTGAAACGAGCCCTTGTCGCTTTTTGTCCCTTCACGCTCTAACAATTACTGCCTCCACCACTAAAATCCCTCTGAAATTTGCTAGGACACTATAGAACTCTGTTAATCTGTCCACCTCACAATCATTCAACAACTTTCTGAAGCTCAGATTCCACGCTTGATCTGACCATACCTCACCCACAGTAGCTCTTTGTTGCTGACACAGGTTGAAGATGTAAGGATACAACTGCCTTAGGATGCTTGAACTAACCAATTGTCTTTCCAAATGATATTTTCTTGTCGTTACCACTATTGAAGTGTGTAACCATCTCATCTAAAAGCTTAAGTTGTTAGAGAGAACACACTTTTATTTACTTAATTATGTCTTCAACACGCCCCCTCACGTGCAAACGTGATTTTTTTTATGAGCCAAGCACGTGGAATTTTTTTTTTATATTGGGTGGCGATGAGACTCGAACCCAGGATCTCAGCCTGTTGTGATACCATGTTGCAGTGTGTGACCATCTCATCTAAAAGCTTAAGCTGTTAGAGAGAACACACTTTTATTTATTTAATTATGTCTTCAACAACCAACTTTGAGACTGGATTTCCTTTTGATAACTGGCCATAAATTACTTATGGATCTCTCCACTCAAAACGCATAAGGTGTATTTCCTGGTTTTGTTGTCCGATTGCATCTTTAGTTTTAAACTTCTAATAACATCCTTCCACAAGGATTTTTTCTTCAGATGCAAACATTTCAACAAGCAGCTTTGGTTATGAATCTTTAGGTTCCTAATTCCCAAACCCCCCCTCTTTTTTGCTAACAGTTAAGGACTTCCAGTTGACCAAGTGAATTTTTTACTTCTCGCTATTGCCTTGCCAAAAAGCAAAACTTCTCCTAAGAGCATCCAACCTTTTAGTTACACTTGCTGATGCAGGGAAAAGAGACATCATGTATGAAGGTATTGTATCTAGTACCCAGTTAATCAGAATTGATCTCCCTCAGACAAATATTGACTTTTCCAGTTTGTCAACCATCTTCACATCTTTCCAGTACTCCATTCCATATTACTTTGGATCTACTCTTAGCACCCAGTGGCACCCCCAAGTATGCTATAGGTAGATTTCCAATACCCCCCTCCCCCCAAAAAAAATGTCTGCCAAAGCTTGTATCTCCACTGTTTCATTCCCTGGGTAAATATGACACTTACCCCAGTTAATATGTAATTCAGAGGTTGCTTCAACTAGGATAAAAATCACCCTCAGCATTCTATATTGATCTTCCTCAGCATCACGAAAAATTAGAGTATCATCAGCATATTGAAGGTGAGATATATCCGGGCTATTGTCTACCCTGCAGTTCACTTAAATCCGTTGATCCAATCATTCACCTTGGTAGTTTTTAACATGTTATTATATCCCTCCATTGCTAGGATGACCAGAAAAGGAGACACAAGATCACCCTGCCTTAAGCCTCTTTGAGATGAGAAAAACCTGAAGGAGACCCATTAATCAGGACCGAGAACTTCACGGTACTAATGCAGAAATTGATCCATCTATGACCAAACCTCATCTTTTGTAGAATCCCTGGCAGAAAGCTACAATTTACATGATCATAAGCCTTTTCTATATCCAACTTATGGAATTGTGCAGGGGTAACTCACTTGTAGTGGAGAAGTATGAATTATGGAAGGGGGTGGAGAACTAGTAACATCACAACCTGTGTGGATGTGGTCTTTGGAGGGGCATGATGAAGGGGTAGGAAGATTTAGGGAAGGGGATGGCAGCAGGATAAGTTTTTTGGGGCGTAGGTGGTATAGAGAGAGTAACCTAAGATTTTCTTTTCCCAATCTATATAGACTATCATGCCAAAGAGAGTTGACTGTCCAACAAATCTGTGGAACACATGGGGGAGTTCGCTGGGGCTTAAGGTTTAGGAGGAACATCCAAAACTGGGGGGCGAATTTCAAAACCTGGTTGATCTATTGTACGGGCAAAATGTTCCAAATGACACTGCTGGCTTGTGGAGATGGAGAGAGAGAGAAGGGACGTTTGTTCATTGTTAGATCATATTACCAGAGTTTGCTAGTGAGAGAGGAATCAGCCTTTCCATTTGGATTCCCGGGGCGCCCAAGGTGTGCTCCTTCACGTGGCTGGCAGCGAGGGAAGTGATACTGACAGCAGTGAATCTGAGGAAGCAAAGGATCACTTATCTTAGTTGGTGTTTTATGTGCAGATGCTCGGGAGAGGATGTAGACCATCTCTTGCTACACTGCCAAGTGGCTACGCGGTTGTGGTCAGTGATCTTAAGTTGGTTTGGAATTTAATGGGTGATGAGGTGTGGCATAGTTGGGCCTTCCGAGGAAGGAAAAGAAGACCGAGAGCATGGGACGTTGCACCATTAGCCATTATGTGGGTTTCATGGAAAGAGGGAAACATGAGAGTTTTTGAAGGAGTTGTTAGTGATTTCGTTAAATTACAGAGTAGTCTCTTGTTTCTAGTTTTGTTTTGGGGTATCCATGAGGCTCTTTCATGTAGCTGATTGGGTTTCTTTTGTAGAGAACCATCTTCTGGTGTACCCATGAGGTTCCTTCATGTAAAGATGATGGGTTTCTTCTGTAGAGAACCATATTTTGGTGTACCCATGAGGTTCCTTTAAGTATAGATGATTTGGGTTTCTTTATGAATACAGGAATGTCTTTCTTATAGAAAGCAGGGGTAAATGGACCAGCACATGAGAAATAAAGCAATTTGGTATATAACGAAATTTGGAGAAAAGGCAACGTGCAATGTTCACTAATTCAAAGAGGAATGGACAAGGATCAACCACCTTCAGTATAAAATACATACCCAACAAGTATAGCAGGATACGGTACTGCAGACAATGTTGGCCTAAGCCTTGAGCCTGGTAGCTGCTCTGACTCTGATAGGCAAGTGTCTTGGCTTAATCTGCGTTCACTTGCCTCATCCACCCTAATTCCATCTGAAACAAAAAAGAATTTTATCAAAACCCATGGCAGGATAATTCACAGTATGACCATGATAATTCACACCTTTCAAACTAGATCCACCAGCGGAGGACTGAGATGGACTTATAGGTTCTCCAACAGAAAACGATATGGTACTTGAAGAATCTCGACATTCACTTGCACTTGCAGTGGACTCTGCAGAAAAACCATCACCAGATATTCCCCCATCATTTGATTGACTGCGACCTTTGCACCAATCAACAACAGATAAAGGACCTTCCATAGTACCAAAAGCAGATTTCATAGCTGTTTTTATATCATTCTGCAGCAGAGTGAGGGCAAATGATGCCTGAACCTGAATGAAGATGTTCAAATATTAAGTTGCGAAAGGTGAGAAACCCAAAGTTATACAATGTGCGAAATTTAGCAACAAGTAATTATGCATCTTCTCACCATTCAAACTAAAAATTTGTTTCAGGTGCTTACCCATGGAATCAATAATGAGAGTAGTCGCATGCTAACCAATGTGAAGAAGAAAATGAACGGAAAAAAAATCACAACTGAGAAAGAACTTTCCTCCGACTCAGATGCTAACCATGTGACACCTAAATTGATAAAAAGGAAAACTATACACTGGGGAGATAAAACTAATAAATAAAGTAACAAATTCTACATCATCTCATCGATAACGATAAAGATCAAGAGAAAAACTCTGAGCTGAAAAAACACGGATAGAATGCAATTTAACATCTCCATGCAGCTACACTCATGGATGTTTATAAAAATCTTGTTTAAATATTCTTTTCCTCAAAACTATCAGATAGCACTTCCCAATCTGTCCACAGTATCATAATCATGAGTAATAGGTCATCTGTGGTATTATTGCATTCTTATGAGACTACACCACCAGCATAAACAAGCCACTGTAGCCTAGGGTAGTAGACAAAGCAGGCTAAGAGTATGCCAGAGGTGCCTCTGCTGAAAGGGGAGAGGAGGGCTACATTCTATCAACTGTGAACCCATACAAAAAGCATTTACTTAAAAACAAAAGGCTTACATCAGCTGAAAGTGGATCAATAAGCTCCACGCCAGCAATATCCAGTGAATGACAGGAAGCCAATACTCCCCCACAACCTGCATGAACCATGGATGGTCCACATGAAAAGCCACGCCTCCACTGCTCCTGCAGTGCGAGCCAACCATAAGGACCATCATTATTATCAGCATCTAGTGCAACATCAACAAGAGATGTAGCTTGCTGCACAAGTAAAGCCATCCCATCAAGGAGTTCCTGAAGCGGTTGCCGTAGCCCATAAGCTAGCATACTTTCCTCAATGAAAGAATTATGCTGAACAGAGTGGCAAGCTTCTAAAGCAGATGATGGTTGTTTCATGCCCTTAGAAACTCCAACAGAGCGCCACACACCAACTTGTGCATTAAGGGTCCCATCCAGTAATCCTCCATCAATATCACCTGCTATCCTAACTGGTATTATTTCTTTCTTTTTCATCTCGGATTTGCTTGACATATTGTCCACTGTAACCACTGCTTCACCTTGTGGCTGGTTTATAATGGTACTCCCTGACATCCTGCTCGCGCCAACAGGAAGGTAGCTGCTTGAAGACAATAACGTATGCCGAATCTTACACATAAATGCCTGGCACATAAGGCATTCAACTTCTGTTGCTAGCACAGTTTTCATTGATTGACCAAAGCTGTCTGCTTTTAGTAACGCTTCATTGGCTTTCTCGGTTTTATTGTGGATAGATTTAACAGAATTTGTTGAATTGAAACCATAAAATGGAGACTGTTCTACTTGAGCCTCACGTGTAGCGCAACTATGGTCAGAACCAGACAACTTGCCGTCATTTTTCTCTTTTCCACTTTCAATATGAGTGTAATATCTCTTTGATTGAATAATGGAGCTTGTATCACGCCTTCCAGAACCTGTTTTGAGGTTTACAGTGACACCAGACTTCTCCTCACATGCGTCAAAGTAAGGCGATAAAGGTGGGGTTGCAGAGTAGACATAGCTATCTGAGCTTGAATTTGAAGTATCCACTTCCCGGGACTTCGGGAGATAGGGATTCCTGAAAATCAAATGGGACTTCTCACCTGTAGGGGTTTCAACTGCTCCATACTCTGGAGCAAAAGTCATCAGAGCTTCAGCTTTAATTAAGTGATCGAATTCACCAGCAATAGCTGCTGAAGAATTGTTTACTTGATAAGCAACTGCAGTGCTTTTTATAACTTCTTGATGTTTGCTCAGTGAATCATCCAGACTTGCTGGCGGTGGTGGTTGATTAAAGCTATCAAATGATGGAAAACCTACTGGCAAAAGCATCTGATCTTTGACATCCATCATCGAAGGACAGGGGCTGCTACCAACATCTGCACTATCTGCTGCAGGATACATAAGAGCCTGAGACTCTGCAGTTCCTGGAGGCTTCAAGAATAAAAAAGAGAAATTAGCTCATTTACTGGTTAGGGAAGCAAAAGAAGAATATCTACTACAACAAGGTGACTCGCATTCATCTGGCAAGCAACAGGCATCTATTAGCTACCAATGATGTCCTGTTATGTCCAATTTATTCATAGTTCCACGTCATCCAGTAAAACAGCACATCCATCTCTTATGTGCATTGTGCTAACTTCGCAAACTCCAATTAATAACTAACACCCAAACAGCAGTGCATTCAAATATCTTGAAGCAATTAAACTTTACGGCAAATCTGTATACAAGTCGTAGAATTCCTATCTCCCATGGTGGCATGATTAATGTGTACACACTCTACTCCAAGAAAACAAAAACAAAAATGAATCATATTTAGGTTGTTGTGTTTCATGCGATGAAACTACTGGATCATCTGTTCCCTTGAGATGCTTTGGTTTGCTTAGTTTCATAGATTAGCAAAGCCTTCCATCTGATATAAGAGGGCTGATTGGTTTGACAAAAATCAGCTACTCAACTGCATTACACATTTATATTTTATAACTCTGAGATTTTCAGATTTAACTTGTAAGTTCCAGGTCAAGGAATAATCAGGGTCTTAACAAGACTCTAGCACATACAGTTGAGATGATGCAACCGCACTTTGTCATGGAAAATATAACTACCTCTCCAAACGGCAAAACGTCATTCTCAAAGAAGTCACCAAAATCTCCAAACTCAGATAGAAGTGCCTGAATATCCATGCCTACACCTCTATCATCATCATCCCAACCCCACTGAAGCCCAATCTGATCATTTCCTCCAGTTATTGCAGAATTATTAACTTCCATTGAGGCATAGTCACTTGTTGATGGATTTATCACTGCTCCTGCCTGACTAAATGACTCTGAAATCCCAGTTCGTGACCTCTTAAAGCCCTGCATAGAAACATGAAATGTCATTTCAGCCAATTCCTGTAAACACACGCACACCATAAGAATTGAGTGGAGAAAACAAAAGAGCACACGGCACATGCTATCAATATGGATAACTGGAACTTTCACATTTTAGTAACATTTATGCAAACATTTCAGAGAAATAAGGTAATCACTAGTCCAACAAAGGTGGGAGCAAATACTGTAACAGAGTTCCTCTTCAACACCCAAAAGAGGGGGAGAAGAATCTCTATGCCAAAGAAATTAATCATCATCGACCTCACAAAGAAAAGATCAATTATACCAATGTCATAATTATGCTGCAGAATCTATGCAATTCCATATTTCAGTTACACATGCTGTGCCAATTTAATACTTATATAAAAGGCGGATCCAGGATTTAAAATCTATGGACTCAACCTTTAAGATTCTTAGCATTGATGCCCTTGTATTTTTAAATGGGTTCAGACCTACCGTTTGTTGCAATTTTAGTGAACTTTTACACAAATTTATGTTCCACGTCAAAAGTACTGGATTTAGATGAACCCGGCACCGCAACTCAACATCCGCCCCCAACTTATACTACAAAGAGCAGCTATTATGCTGGGGCGGGGCCTCTAAATCTTTTCTAGCCTTTATTAGAGTCCAAATTCAGCTAGAATACTATGTGCATCCAGTGCAAAATACGTCTTATCCACCCTCCACTAACTAGCTTCAATCAGATACTATTATCTCTGAAAACTCTTCTCAGATCCTTCCTCTTGGTTCCAACATTCCAGATCCTTCCTCTTTGTTCCCTTTAGCAAAAGAGGTATAATGAAATGGACAAACGGTTGTGCGTCTCTCCCTCTTCTATAATCATAAATTATCATATTTATCAATACTAATTATGCCACTGTTACAGAGATAACATAAGCAACAAACATTTCTGAGAAATTCCATCCATACAAATCTTTTTCATTAGCATCATTGCCTGCTGATCAGAGCAAAAAGTTCGCAGCCACAATAACATTTTTAGGTTTAAGAATTTGACAGATATCTTTATCCATGACCAAACAATCAAGTGAAAGAAGTAGAAGCAGCCAAAACAGAAATTGCAGAAGCGCAATGAACCAAAAATATTTATCTTTAAAGCAGAATTCCTAAAAATGAACTCAAACTTTAAAACTCCAGATAAGTTGTTGATTATCTTCATTTTGAATGTCAAACTTAACTAATTCTCGTAGTGAACTCACAATTTCTATATTTCTTACAACTTTGACCTTTTTCTTTCTCTATTAGGAGCAGAACAATGAAACAATTGAGAAGCCGGTATGTGGACCTGAGACCTCAAGGTTTGATTATAGAAGATACAAAGAGAAGAAAAGACCAACAGTATCGGCGTCAGCATGCTTGTCAGTTTTGCTGCAACAAAGTCCTGAGATAGAATAAGCTCTCTATTTGTGCACTACAGCAGAGAATAAACACAGATGTGCAAGACTTCATGCTTCAACAATTCATAGCTTCCAAGTCATGTTATACTTTCTTTAGTAGATTCCTCCTTGGATGGACATGGAGTGAAGCACATAGAAGGTTGCAACTCAATTCTAAGAAGGTACTATGTACCTCTTTGAATTTGAAAAAAAAAAATGAGATAACAAGATAGTAATAAGAATAGTTTCCAGTTCACTAGTCATAGCAGGATAAAGAAGGTTAAGATCGAATCAAGACTACATATTTAAATATAAGATAGTGCGTACAGTCCAGTGGATACAAATTAGAGAGAACTCAAAATTATGTACAGGAAGCATACCGTTTTAAGATTGTCATTTCGAGACTGATCCACAGAAGATAATCCAGACGGTCTACACATCAAAGAATCGGCATCTGCTTCAAGATCGCCAGCTCCTGAGGTCTTGTAATCACTATCACTAGAAGAGGTACTTACGCTGCTAACACTACTACTATTGCTATTACTACTACTGTTATACTGCCGATTTGAGCGCATGATGTTTGCATCAAGCCAAGATCCATCTGTCGAATTGACTTTGGCATCACTACTAAAATCAAAACTGCAAATATTGTGGATTAGATGTATGAGATAGAAGTTCAACCTAAAAAAAGTTATGGAATGAACTGCCAATATGAACAAGCTGAGAGTACCAATGCATAAAGGAGGATGTAAAGGACAATGAGGGCCCAATCCAGTTCTGCAGCCAGAATCTGCGAATAGAATGTTTGAATGTTAATTTGTTCTCTTTTTCAGTAGTGGAAAAAGAAACTTGAACGGTTTCTAATTGTGCATGTCATCCTTGCATAGAACCATCTTAATAATCTTCTCTAAGCCATTCTAATTTTATCAAATGTCCACGGAGGAACTCTTCATGATTCTCAAGTAAGTTTTTAAGGGGAAAAAAAATTCAGAATCATTTTAATCATTCTATTTTTTTTTTTTTAGAATCACAATTCTCAAGTAATAGAAAAAGCAAAGTCCCAAGGGAGGTTCTATGGAGATCTTTGGAGGCTAGAGGTGTTCCGGTAGCTTACATTAGGGCAATCAAGGACATGTATAATAAAGCTAAGACCCAAATTACATCGGTAGGAGGAGACTCAGAAAACTTTCCAGTAGTGATGGGGTTTTATCAGAAATCGCTCTTAGCCCGTTTTTATTTGCCTTGGTGATGGAAGAGTTAATGTGATGACGCATCAGATTCAAGGGAAGGTGTCATGGTGCATGTTATTTGAAGATGACATAGTACTGATTGAAAAGACGTGCGGCAGCGTTAACACCAGACTGAAGGTTTGGAGACAACCCTTAGAGTCTAAAGGTTTCAGGTTAAGTAGCACTAAGACAGAGTACTTGGAGTACAAGTTCAGTGCTATGACTCGTGAATCTGACATAGAAATGAGGCGGAATTCACAAGTCGTCCCCAGGAGAGGGAGTTTCAAGTACCTTGGGGCTATAATCCAAGGTAATTGGGAGATTGACGAGGATGTCACACATCGGATTGGAGCGGGGTGAATGAAATGGAGACTCGCATCCGGTGCCTTGTGTGATAAGAATGTGCCACCAAGACTCAAAGGTAAGTTCTACATAGTGATGGTTAGACTGACTTGTTGCATGGGGCGGAGTATTGGTCAGTCAAGAACTCTCATGTCTAGAAGATGAAAGTTGCGGAAACGAGGACGCTAAGATGGATACAAGAATGAAGATATTCGGGACAGAGTAGGCGTGACCTCCATGGCGGACAAGATGCAGGAAACAAGGCTGACATGGTTCAGGCATGTCAAGAGGAAATGTACAGACGCCTCCGTGAGAAGGTGCGAGAAGTTGGCGATTGCAGGCCTAGAAAAGGTAGAGGTAGGCCGAAGAATTACTGGGAACAGGTGATCAGGCGGGATATAGCGAGTTTGCAGCTTACCGAGGACATAACCCTTAAAGGAGGGTGTAGAGGTCGAGGATTAGGGTAGAAGGCTAGTAGGTAGTTGCGCGTTTTGCTTTTCCTGTCAGTAGTATCAGTAGTATTTTCGTATTTCCTTATTCTTAGTTCTCTAGTACTACATGTTGTTTCTTCTGCTTCAATTTTCTTATTATCTTCTTGTTGTTACTGTTTATTTTACATCATTATTGTGTTTATGCTTTCTTGAGCCGAAGGTCTATCAGAAACAGCCTCTCTACCTGCACAAAGTATGCATATGGTCTGCGTACACACTACCCTCCCAGGCACCACTTGTGGGATTACACTGGGTTTGTCGTCGTTGTTTAATTCTCAAGTAAATTTGAACTGAAAGGCACCCTAGTCACACACAAACAGCACTAATATGCACTTTTGAGAAAATACTCGCACGCATGGATGTTAGGCAAGAATATATTGATTTGTCAGGTTGATTCTGGGTAAGGGTCAAGGTTAAAGCAACTAAGCAAGAAACACTAAAAATTAGCCAATAAGTATTCAATCCCAGCTTTATTAATTAGATCAAAGTATGAGATGTCAGTATAGAAACTTTGCTTACAGTGGAAACCACAGATATAGACTTCCCACAGAGAACTTATTCTCCATCAGCCACTCACATCGACTCTGATAAAATTTTAAGAGATGGAATCTATTATAGCAAAACCTCAAAAGATGGAAGACCATAATATTTCTACAACCTAGTAGTGGATGGATGGTTATCTGACCATTACTGTGGCGAAAAGGCCAGATATTTAAAAGAGTAGTTTTCTGTCATTAATGTGGAAGGTCACAGATTTGTCTTCCAGCACTCCAGTGAAAACCTTCAACAAGACTGAAAGGACACTAGTTATATGCTGACTGACACTAGTTTAATGTATCTCCTTTTTTATCAGCAACTACTTTAATGTAATCTTCTTCCACATCAGCTAGATGCAAACTTATGCTCCTTCCCATGTGCTCTTGTCTCTTGCTCTCTCTCTCTCTCTCTCATCAATGAAACTTCTGTTCCTACTCCAAAAAGGAATGAAGAGAAAAAACATTGTCAGAATTTAACAAATATACCTTTTTAGAGAAGATCTAGCACATGCTGTTTGCACCACTGGAACAAGAATAGCCTCAGGAGGGTAAATAAGCATTCTTGAACTTTCTTTTATATTGTTGTTTCCTGGCGTAGTGCAGCCAAGGCTAACTTCAACATAGCAATTCTGTCCCTTGAGCTGATAACCAGATCGAGAAACATTGCATGGTAGCCCAACAATACCGTTTGAAGCACTAAACTTGCAGGAACTGTTTGAGCAAGTCAAATAAGAAGAACCACAGTAAGGCAACCACATTAAGATGAGCTCTATCACTTTGAAAGAATGATGTTCACAAACACGAAAAGGAGGGAGTGAGAAGGACAAATTTTAAAACAACCAAAAAAAGGGGGAAAAAAGAGGCAAATTTGACCTAAGATACACTTGCTTCACAAGATCAGCAGGGCAACATCCAGTGAGCCTCCCACGCATTCCATGAGGTGAGACAATAACTGGAAAAGAGGAAAAAAAGGGATAAATGAAAATACGAACATACCTAACCATTCAGGAGCATAACGATGGTGCCAAAAGGTTTTTTATTGGTTGAAAACCAAGTTCAACAAAAACAACAACAAACCAATAAGTTACTACAAGTGGGGTCTGGGGAGAGTAGTGTGTACGCAGACCTTACCCCTACCTTGGGAGGGTAGAGAGGTTGTTTCCGGTAGACCCTCGGCTAAAGACGAGATGAATCAGTGGCAATAAGTGGTAACAACAACAAGGTATTAAGAAACAACAACAACAAACCCAGTGTATACACTCCGCAGACCTTACCCCTACCTTTAAGAAGGCAGAGATGTTATTTCTGGTAAACCCTCCAAGGTATTAAGAAAACCGAAGCGAAAAAAGAAATCAAATAGTAGGTAGAACCAGCAACCCAAGAAAGAAGAGATACTAGAGCAAGAAAAAGGGAAACGCTCGACTGCCTACTAATTGTCCACCCTAATTCTGGACTTCCAAAACCAAGTTCAAAATTTTTATATATGAATAAAAGCTCATATTTTTTATTGTTAAGTTTGTTTAAACTATAAGTAGACTGATTAAAATGTGGATTTTCTTTAACCCATCTTTCTCACATGCTAACAAGAAACATGTTGCTAATAAGATCTTACAATTAGATCTTAAAATTTCAGGAGGCTCATAAACATTTGTGAGAGGACGAAATTTATAGCTTAACCATAGTGTATCATTTATTTATTTTTTTTGATAAGGTAACAAGTTTCATTAAAAGGACCCGTATACAAGCAGTACACCGAAAAACATAGAACCATAACGTATCATTTAAGCAATTGACAATCATGGCATACAGAAGATATCTATCTTAGCTTTCTAGCACTTTTCACAAGCCATAACAGCTTACTGCTGCCAGAAAAGCACTCCCATACAAGCAATACGTAAGGTTTGATCCTAAAATACTCACATCCTAAACAATCTCGGCAACCACCTCCCCAGAAGAGCAAAAGTTACAAACAGCCCCCCCCCCCCCCCTTCCAATCCCCCATTTTGCACATAGAAACCAATTAAGGCTTAAAAATTTGTAGAGCCTTCTAAATTTCAGGAGGTCAATAATATCGACTCTACAAAGGACTAACAACCAAGAGAAATCAGAAGATCAAACCATCTAAAAATGCAGACTTGTCTATTAAAGTAAATATAAATTTAGGCCTTACAAATGATTTCTATATATGATTTTACTCACAAATTCAGCACATAATGGAGTGCAACAAAAATGTGCATGTTTTGCCGCTGGGTTTATTTCCAACTTCCATTATTTTTGGAGTACTTTTACAAAATCAATCTCAAGGATCAACACATTTCTTTAGCTTCGCTTAGATTCCATTAGGTTGTAATTAGTGTAAAGATAGCAAGAATCTCACAGGTTCTGGAAGAACCTATTGGGTGATTAACAAAATTCAGCATCTGAATGTACATCCAAGCCTTTAATTGTTTGTAAAAGCATTGTTTTGCAGCGAAACCAACCTGGAAGCCTCTCACCAGAGACATTAGATGTATCCTCTGATATTTTATCAATGTCACCACTTGAAAGTGCTCGTATAAGCCTAGAAGAAGGTATGAAGAGCAATAACTTATTACAGGACCAAATAACAGATAGCCAAAAGGATAGATTGCAATCCCTCCCTCAAATTAACAATGTAAACAAGGGTTCATTAAACTTACTTTGCAGATATTATAACGTGGACAAAGATAGCCTCTTCCGTAGCAGAAAATATGAACTCAACCACTGGCTGTCCCTTCCTTTAAGAAAGCAGCAATTGCAAATCAAACAGATATAAGGGTTAATTACAATGAAATCGCGATTAGAATGACAGAAGAATAACTCGGGAACTAGCATACATCAAGGAGAACAGTAATACAAAAAACACTTAGACCATGATTAGTATCCAATTCAAAAAATGAAAATGCAAATTCCAGGCACTGGGGAAGCTATGAACATTTAGCAGGCAAATAAAAAAGATATAGCTACTACAAGTGCCACATCCAGAAAAGACTAAAAAGATGTACGTTTTCTCAAACTTCTAACTGTACATAAAAACAGAATGACTCCACAGATTGAGGTTGTAACTGAAAAATCCAAAAGTATACTAGATTGGAATCAGCACCACAGTCCTTTTATCTCCATAACAACTTCTAAGCCGAGGAGCGCACGATTTCATGGCAACATAAGGAAGATAGTACGGTAACAAAGGAGGTTATAAAATCATAGTAAAATCACAATTCTTGATCTCTGTGGTGTCAAACCACTTAGGCAAACAAAACAATGTAACATTAATAAACATACCTGAACAACTCTTCATTCTGTGAAAATGGATGGTGTTTTGTAAATACATCTCCATATCTCACATATGAAAGTCCTCTTAGTTTTCTGCCATTTCACGTTAACAAGTAAATAAATAATAGATCATGGAGACCTCTAACATGTTAGAATAACAAACATTACCTTTCCATGCAATTCCTTAAGGCCTGAGATAGCGCAGCAGCAACCTCTTCTGAATCTCCAGGAGCCACCCAGAGACCAGATGCCAAAACTGCAAAAGATATGATAAAGATTGTTAAGCAAAGCAAAACGAAAAACAAAAACGGGAATCAGGATAAGTTCAAGAGTTAAGTGCAACTCAATTACAAAAACAATGACAATTGGTCAATCAGTCCATCAACAACGCCTCAATCCCAAACTAGTTGGGACCAGTGATATGAGTCCTCTACATATTCCGCTCTATTCAGGCCCGTCAATATTGGTAAGTAACTTGCCGTTTAACACAGATGCCTAGTTCTCTAAGATTGGAGGTTTTCAAAATTCCACACGTGTCCTCGCCAGACCTAACTCAAGTGTAAAAACAACTAAACCCTTAATCTCAACTAGTTGGAATTGCCTACATGGATCCTTTGCTTCCATTGTATTCTACTCTTGGCTAAACCTGCTTTGATTCCTAAAGATTGTAGGCATTTTCAGACAATTTTCTTCATGTAACTTTAGGTCTACCTCATCCTCTTTTAGCACCTTCAATCATCATAGTGTCGTCTAATATAACATACCTCTTAATTTGGATACAGCTGACTGTGCCTTTTCAACAACAGATGAATGCTGCCCAGGGGAAAAAAGCCAGAGCTTGATCTTCTCATCTGAAAACTAAAAGCAAGCAGAAGTTAGACAACTAAGAAATTTACAGTTTAACTACTTTGCTGATCATCCATACCAGGGTTGTGAAGACCCTGAGATGGGTCCCAAGGTCCAACAAAGGAATTGGTCCACGTGCTGAGAAATCCTTCCTTCTGCAATTGCAGATGCGATGAGAGCACGAGCCATGTAGCAGCGTCTTTCTTATCCAGCTTCACACTTTAAAATAGATCGCAGAACACGAAGAATTAAATAAATTTTACAGGTAGTTTATTCAAAGGAGACAGCACTATGCATAAAATGGACTTTAGACTGCTCAAATATCAAACCTTTTGTCCACCAGAGAGCTGACATCAGATTCATGAGGAAGAAACTGAAACCAAGATATCTGATGTAAGCCACCCTGCAAAACCAGAAAATAATAAATGAGTCCAAGGCAAATATATGCAATCATAATAAGCATCACAACATCAGGGACAGTTCAAGAGTATCATATTAGAAGAAACTATATCTCTTTCTCAGTAATTTTAGACAATCAGTACAAATGGCATGAAAAAGATGCACACAGGCCACATATTTATTAGGATATACCATCAAAGCAGCTGAGACTTCCTCAAAAGAAAGAAAGCTGGAGGACTGATAAAATCCCGAACGTGAAAGGGAATTACCGTTGGTACTACATTATATGTGAACCAGTTTTTGGATCAATCTGTGTGGTCAAACTTTTGGGAGCACCGTACGAGAGCTACAAATATCTGGAATGGTGTAATTGAGAAGTTTGAGAAAAGACTAGTTACAAGGCAGATGCAATGCCTTTCAATGGTTGGCAGACACACACTAATAGTTAGTGTCCTTGACAGCATACCAACTTACTACATGTCACTCTATCCCATGCGAAATAAGGTTCTTAAACAGCTTGACATGATCAGAAGAACCGTCTTACGGGAAGCTAACAGCAAGAGCCACAAACTCCACCTAGTGAAATGGTCCAAAGTCACAATTCCAAAGCACCATGGTGACCCGGTATAAAGAATCTGACTATGCACAACAAATGCTTGCTCATGAAGTGATTGTAGAGGTCTACACAGGAGGATCAAGCTCTATGGAAGAAGGGTGTCAATGCTAAATATGAAGTTCAGAATCATTGGTGTAACAGCTGCTTAGAGTTCCACATGGAATATGCGAACTTTGAGGTCAGTTCTCTCAGAATACTCACTTTGCACTAGGTAATGGTTTACATATCAAATTTCGGGAGGACAATGGTTGGGCAGTTGTACTCCTAATGGATGATTACCAAACCTCCTTTCAAATTTCACGTGTTCCAGATTCAACCATATTCCAGAACAGAGAAGACAGCACCTGTAACCTATACAAGACTGCATGTTTGAGGACTTACTTGACCTTTTCTCTAGACTGGATAATTGCATAGTGAATAACCAGGCAGTTGACAACATAAAGTGGGGGCAATGCCAGTGAAGGGAGACACCCAGTCAAAGCAGGCTACACTTTCTACTGTGCACAGAATGAACGGTTGATTGTTAGCCATGGAAGCTAATATGGAAAAACTAAAGTACCAACAACTGTTATATGTTTCAGCTGGAAAGCTCTGCATGAAGCATGTCTTACCAGGGATAACCTCGGTAAAAGGAACATTCAGATTGTGAATAGATGTTATATGTGCCTTCAAAATACAAAAAACAACAACCACATGCCACAGAGTACTAAGCACGCCTTTGAATGTTGCACTTGGAAAGTTGGTAAAGCCATCAGAAAAATTTGGAAGATGATCCCTTCTAGCATTTTTTTATAATGGTGGTGTCGGGGACAATTTGCACGCACTTTGACTAATTTTATTGGGTACCTCCTACCAGCACTAGTACCGGATAACTCGCCCACCATGACTTAGGCAGATCGGGAAGAAAATACCTAGTGTCTTTTGCCTCCGGGGTTTGAACCTGAGGCCTCATGATTCTTTCCACTTCATTGACCATTAGACCACACCCTTGGGTGCGATCCCTACTAGCATTTGTTGGTGTGCATCAATGTTGTAAATAGCGAGCGCTACATCGCTAATAGCGTGTGGCGACGCGAGGCGAGCCAGCTGCGCTTTTTTGGTATGTTGCGTTGCGAATCAGAAAAGGCGAGCGCCTCTGCCTGTGTAGCGAGAGGCACTGCGAGGCGAGAGGCGCTTCGAGGCGACGCTATTTGAATAAAAACGGAATAAAAGTAAGCGATTTAGATTAAAACACAAAATTAGGGCTTGGGTTTCACTTCTTCTCCTTCAGCGACGAGCAGCGACCATTTCTCGGCAGAAAAATTAGGGCTTCATCTTCTTCTTCATCTTCATCAGCCATCAGCACACTAACTCAGGTATGTTACTTTCTTTTCTTTTCTTCTTCTACTTTCTTCTTCTTCTATTTCAGCTGTCTTTTTCTTTTTTTCTTCGCTCTGGTCGACTTCACTATTGTTGTCTTCTTCTTTTTTCTTTTTCTTTTTCTTTCTTCACTGTTCAGCTCTTTCTTCTTTCATTGCTCTGTTTTTCTTCTTCTTTATTTGCTCTGTTTTTCTTCTTTCTTTGCTCTGTTTTTCGACCAGAGCTCTTTTTTTTTTTTGGGGTTCTGTTTTTCGAGCAGAGGCAGTAGCCCTTTTTTTTTTGCTTTGTTTTGTTTGCTCTGTTTTTTCAATTATAGACTTATAGTTTTATAGAGTAAAATTAATAGCATATTGACTTGATAATTTTTTTTCTATAAAACAGCATTGAAATGGCTTCACATTGAGTCTTTAATTTTTTTCTATTGAGTCTTTAATTTTTGAATTGATATATTTATTAATATATTATTGTTATTGAGTTTTTAGTTATATGAATATAATATTTTATGTTTTTGTATAAATTGTCACTTCACATCAAAAAGGCGAGCGCTTCGTTGCGCGCCTCTCGCCTCAGTGAAGCGGGCCCTCGTCGCTATTTGTCGCCGCACGCTATCCAAAACACCGGACAGCATGGACATAATGGAACAGAAAATGTTTTGATGGTTTATCAACCCCAAATCATTCTCTTAAGGCTAGAAGTCTATTGTATCTCGTTAGTTGGCATAATGTGTCCCATGTAGATCCCCTAATAACTCTTTTGAACTTTGTTAGCTCCCGGGACTTAGCATAACCATTGCAGCAGATCTATGGAGTATGTTTATATCACTTTTTGGGCTTAGATGGGTCATGCCACATAATATCAGGGATGTTTTTGAGTCTTGGAGTTACTGGAAAGTTGATAGCACCATCAGGAAAGTCTGGAAAATGATACATGCAGCTATTTTTTGGAGCATTTGGAATGAGAGAAAGAGCAGATGTTTTGATGGAGTATCAACTTCTCCTCACAAACTCAAGGCTAGATGCCTCATGTATCTGTATAGCTGGGCTTATCTATCCCCTATAAACTCCCCTGATAGTTTTTGAATTTTGTTAGCTCCCTAGAACTAGTATAAACATCTGTAAGGAGCTAACAATCCTCCCTTTATTTTGCTATACTCTTTTGTAATTTCTGCATCTTCTTGATGCCAGCAATGAAACCAATTACTTCACCAAAAAAAGGACTTAGCATAGCCATTATGTAATGGAGCTAACATCCTATATTTTGCAATCTTACATTTTGTGCTCTTTTGCATCTTCTTGACGGGAAGCTACTTACTTCATCAAAAAGACCCTAAAAGATGGAATAGGAATGTATATACAAGGAAGAAGATCACGTTGAGGAAATTGATGACAAGTTCTGGGACTCAGAGAGGGTAGGAGGAGAAGGATTTTACTGGAGGAGAAAATGAGAAAAAGGGTGATAATGGAACTAGTGGTTGTGGTAAGTTGCTAAGGAAATTAGCTGAAAGCAAACGAGAGTGTTCGGTAAAGAAACTGTCTGCTGGTTGGGGAAAAGTATTTGAGGAGGAGAAGAGGTCAGGAAGGCAATTGAGGGCCCCGCTGCTCTCCTTTTTTGTGGGGAAAGAGAGGCTAAGCTATGTCGATCAAACTCTTCAAAATCCATGTACATCCGTGTCGACACGACATGGGTTGGGTGTGGGTATGGATCCACGTCAGATTTGGACAACTTAGGTGCTTTGACTATATCTATGACCGAGAAGTATAGATTGATTAGTTTGATTAAGGGTTTATGTCATATAAAGAATGAGAATGCTTTGCTATTACGCGTATCTTATGAATACAATATTAGGTGTTTATAAGGAATTAAATTTTATTAATTTTAGTTCAATAACTTTAATTAATAAAACACTGGTCGTAATATATATATATATATATATATATATATATATATATATATATATATATATATTTAGTGTGGATACGGGTGCTGGAATATGACCGATAAAAGAATATATATATATATATATATATATATATATATATATATCTTTTATCGTGGTGGATTCATACCCCCGAATCCTAAAATTTATGTGATGAAGAATCCGACCTCTAGATCTACACCCTTATTGGATACCCAAACCCGAGCCCGAGCAACATAGAGGAAGTACAATTGAGGGCTTGTACCAAAAAAAAAATACTCTAGCAAGACTGGAAATAAGAAAACGCATGTTAAGTTACCTATTTGAATTCCATGGAAACGGGATAATAGTTAGGACACAATTTCATTACTAGGGTTTTCAAACTTATAAAATTAAGCAAGTAAAAATAACAAATCAACAATAAGAACTTGCAACTTAACCCTCAAAAATAGTAGTCCTAATATCAGAACAAAGGCAAGGGTAATGAGTCATAAAAGGATATAATGCAAGAAACATACGATCTTGAACACATTTGTCCACATTATTAGATAATTTTGAAGCCCGCTGAAGTAAACACGTGTAGTTCTCTGGAATTTGGATCTTAGGGTATATGACGTGTATCGAAGGCATGAAGCATTTCCTTGCACAACAAAGGGGCTGCAGTTCCTTCTAACAGAACATGGAAAACGAAAAATAACAAAGGATTAGTGTTTGTACGAAAAAGATAAAGGGACTTAATAATCTCACCCCAAAAAAAGTAAGCTTCTGCTTTTCTAGGACAACTAGAGAGCAAACAACTACTTTTATGTTACTTGGGGAGATCCTTTTAGCTAATGGTAAAGCAATCAATAGATTAAGCGTAGAACATAATTCAAAACTTTAACTCCAGATCTCTTCAGTATGCAATAACTTTCCATCTAAAAATATGCATCTCTCTCACTTCCAGCTTCAAATCATACAAAACTCCATCAATCAAATAAAAACAACAAAACACAAACAAAAAGGCACAAGATCAGAATCCAGAATTATCACTCCGCATTATAATAACACCAAGGAAGGCGATATTCATTTCAGAATTAGAATTCTACATAGCAAACAAATTTGAGATCAATAAATAACAAGGCAAAAATATTATAAATTCACATTTTAAATGAAAATTAAGTTGAGTACAAGTAGACGACAAGAGAAAAACTGCAGACGAAGCACTACCGTATGTACTAGTGACCATCTAAGGCTCCAAGTTAAAATAAAGAAGCGTCTTTCGAAATCAACCCCATTTGTAACAAGGAGAGCGAAAGAGTTAAAAAAATTCAGTAAGCCAAAACTCACAAATCCAAATAGATTAACTTAAAAGATTTTCTTCTAGATTAATAAACAATAAATTGAAAAATTGGTTGCAACATGAAAACTTGCTACTAGAGAATTGGAAGATAGCATCATCGATGAAGATTTTAGCCATAGAGATTTTAAACTTTTTAATAAATAATCAAAATTTCTCTTCGTAATTCGAGAGAATACTTCTCTACCTTCTTAAGGTAGGAATACGGTCAACGTACACTCTACCCTCCCCTGACCCACTAGTGGATTACACTAGGTTTGTTATTGTTGTTGTAATTCCAGAGAACACTTCAACAAAGCCACCATGCACACCGTCATACACCCGGCCGACATCCCAATGGCCATTAAAATCTCCTCCTAGAATAAGCTTCTCGGTGAGCGGAATGCCCCGCACTAACCCATCTAAATCTTCCCAGAAGCGCCTCTTAACCTCCCCGTCCAAACCCACTTGAGGTGCGTAAGCACTAACTACGTTCATGGTACACCCTCCCACGACTATCTTAATAGCCATCAACCTGTCATTCACTCTCTTAACCTCCACCACTAACTCTCTAAGTTCCCTATCCACTAAAATGCCTACCCCATACTTCCCTCTCACTACCCCTCAGACAACTCTAACATATGAAAGGAAATTCTAGACAAGGTTTCTAAAGTAAATGATCTTAAACCATGATGTATAACTCGATAAGCATTAACATGGAGTCTTGAAATGATTTCTATACCCAGTGAAATTTACAATATGATTTCTACATGAAAATTCTAAGTCATTATTGCTAAACAGGACAAACCTCATACAATAAGCATTTTCTTTCTTGATAAACATGTACTGCTCACGTTTTAATTGATACAATCAGAGTTTAACTTCCTAACAGAACATGATTTATACTAAGAAATTAAACAACACCAAACGCTTATACAAAGAGCCAGCCGTAATTCATGATATTTAAACTAAAATATTCGCACAAAGGTCGATCCTAAATCATGGTATCAATAAAAAAGTAGACCTTAGCTCGCGTTTTCTAATCAAGCCATATAATCATTCTAGTTGTTAAGAAGAAAAATCAGAGCCTTAAATGTTACTGACCAATTTTGGAGCAGCGAAACGGGGCTTCGACGGCTTCGGATCTACTCCTTTTTCTACGGATTCGAACTAAATGGAAGAAGTTCGGAGTAAAACTTGCTGCCTTAAAAGAAAGTAATCAAACGAGAAACTACAGTAGCGTGGTCCAGAACTTTGTGTATATTTTGAACAGTGGTGGCGGCTCTGAACAAAGTAGTCTGAGATGCAAGTATTGATAATAGAAAATCTAGGGCTTGAGTCTTTGAGCGAGATTTTGAAAGGCTCTAGAGTTTTCATCCACAGTCATATAAAATCTTCGAGGATGGATTTTGGGTCAGCCTTCGGCAGAAGAAAAGCAAAGAACAGAAAGCAGGTGTTCTTGCTTTGAAATCGAAAAGGGGGAAAAAGTAGATTTTGTGTCTCAATTACCTTAGTCAAAATCGTCGAGAGTAAAGGATTTGCTTTCAAACGATTACCCAAGTGGTGAGACCCCTCCTACTTGCTTGAGATTTGTGATTTCTTGGAGAAGGAAAGAGAGAGGTTGAGATGGGAGGAGGGGTAATGTAAAATAGATAAATAATCTGTTTAATACATAAAAATGTGTTAATTAGTGAATGATACCCAATATATTATGGCTTTCCGAATGTGATTATTTAATGTTGAAATTCCAATTTGAGTCTTTAAAATATAAAGTTAAACATTATTCACGAAGTATTTAATTTTTAAGTTAATAATATAAATTTTATTCATATTTAATTTATTTTTAAAAAAATTATTATTTAATCCATCTTTATGAATAATTATTTTTTTAATTTATTTTGCCATCACTAGTTGAGAGTCACGGACCTATTTGTTTGTAATCTGAAGGGCTTTTGGGTTTGTGCTGGTCTTGATGGTAAATAAGATGGGTTTGTGCTAGGTTGGGCTATTTAGTTGTAAGAGGTCTTGCTAGGCCGAATTTGATAGGCTATTTTTTTTTTTAAAGAATTAACCCAAATAGCCGTCTACCTAACATCTTAAATTAAAAATAGCCAATGGAGATATAGTGTATGCATAATTTATATATTATATGTGTATAATTATGTATAATGAATGTATAATCTATGTATATGCTAGAAAAAATAAACAATAAATATGACCGGCTATTTGTGTAAAGATCCCATTTCCTTTCTCAAATTAATTTATCTGGGCTTCTTAGTCTTAATAACTTGGACTAAAATAACAACAACGATAACAAACTCGTTGGAATCCCACGAGTAAGTTTTAGGGAGAGTAATGTGTATGCAGACCTTACATGTCATATGAAGGTGAAGATACAAGTTATTTATTGCTCATGTGTTGTCCATCTATCATTATTCATGATCATATCTAAGCAGGGCCTAAGGCAAAACCATATTCGGAGGCCCTTAATCCCAGTATAATCTCACTAGTGGGATCTTGGGAGGGTAGTTTGTACGCAGACCTTACTCCTTGTTTCCGATAGACCCTCGGCTCCCTCCCTCCAAGAACTCCCAACTTGCTCTTGGGGTGACTCGAACTCACAACCTCTTGGTTGGAAGTGGAGGGTGCTCACCACTAGAGCAAACCACTCTTGTCAAATATACTAATTAATGAGGGAAGAAAATTATCGTAATTTATAAATTTATTGTATAAAATAACCTCAATCAAGTAACAAAAAATATACTGTAACACTTTTATTATTCTAATTATTTATATAAATTATATAATATATAATAATAACAATAATAATAAGAATTTAAAATAAATTTGGGGCCTTCAAAATTTGGGGGCTAAGGCAACCAAAGCCTTAGAACCGCCCCTGTATCTTAGTTTGGGTCAAGTTATAATTATTTGCTCGCTTGATTTATCTATATAAATCTAAAAGGGTAATAACAACTAAATTCTAAAGTTGATCAAAGGTTTACATTTGGATCGTACAAATAAAACATGTCTTCGCGCAAAGAAGTATCATTTGCTACCGCTGCCTTTTAAAAAGGCAAGAGGTCCTGTTGATTGGCCATTATATTCGACAATGTACCATTACTGGACGAAACAAATTGGAAGGGAATTTTCGATTTTAGCGTGTCAATTTTTCATTATTGTTAACATGTTGAATAAAACTAGGGGTGTCAATGGATATTTATAAATCGATTAAATCGATTGAACCGTACTGTATCGAACTGATTTTTAGGTTTCTTTATATAAAATCAAAGGTTTTTATATAAATCTACAACTGTACCGATAATTATGGTAGGTTTTTTATTTTATGAAAATAAATCAAAAAAATACCGAACTGTACCGAATAAATTTACATGTAAAAAATATATTTATATACTAAGTTTAAAAATAATAAAGTATTAAATTTTTCTTAACCTTTGAAATTATAAAAATAATTACAAGCCAACAAGTAATTAAAGTCAAAATCCTAATTTCCAAACCTATTATGTTACTAGCAAGACACAAAGTATTCTAACGATTATAAGTAGCAAATTATAATATATTGAATATGTTTCTTTTTGTATGATTTAGATTTATCTTTTTGAATATTTAATCTTCTATAGACTTTATTCTTAAGTCCCAACTTGGTTAATATCTTTCTACTCGTGTGATTTATTTTTTCTTTGTCTTTGTTTAGTTTCTTTTATGTTGTTGTAGAGTAGTTGATGGATCTATACTATAGCCATCTTTCATGTTTTCTTAATTCATCACCATTTAAACAGTAAAATCGTTTAGAGAGTTTTGCTAAGTCCAATAAAAGTATGTATATTATTACATTTTACTTTTACTAGCGACTTTTACATGACATTTAAAAAAATATCGAAAATTAACCGAATCATATAGATACCGAAAAGAAACCGACATGATCGGGACGATTTCGAAAAGTTTAATTTTAATTATATATAATAGAATAATCAAATAATAGATATGATACAAATTTTATAAATTGGTCGAACAATTGACACCCCTAACAATGATCCCACTAGGTTTTGTCTCGTATAATGATTGCAAATGAAAAGTAATGATGTTCAAGAACTGTCCAAACCATATTTTGTACGAAATGAGATAATAAGAAACCAAAAAGTAAAAATGAATTAAGAGTAGAGTGCCAAAAAAAAAAAACTATTAAACTTTTCAGGAAGTAGACATTTTTTTTCTTTTAACTAAATTTTGTAGCATTTTTCCTCTTTAAAATTTTGAAGTTCAAAAATATCCTCCTCCCCTTGATTTTTGGTTAACATTAATTACAAAATACGTAGTAACTTAACTCTTTAGTCTTTTTTTTTTTTTTAGTAAGAGGGGAAACCCGCATACAACCTTTTTCACAGTCTCTTTCCTTTGGGCGAGCATTCGGTAGTAAATACTTTGTGCGCATTGGGTAAACTTCCCCATGTGTAATAACCTGCAAATCACACAGGGAATGTAACCGCACTAAATAAGCTATGTACGACATGCTCAACTCATAAACATTGAAAAGAAAATCGATCACAGATCATCCGTATAGATGATCGTTCTCCAAAAACCCCCCGAAGGGTCTCTTTAGTCTTTATGTGTGCTTTTCTCTCTGTTCTTTTCATAATGTTTCTTTCTCCATTTCTTTCCTTTTACTTCCAACCACCAATTTCCACTACATAGTCAACCCACTCACTCCTCTCCTTTGGCTCCTCTGTTTTGTCCTGCTGCAATCATTCTTCTTCTTATACTCCCCCCTCATTCTCTTCCTTTCAATTGTTCCCCTTCTCTTCCTTCCTTCTGCTTCTTCTCTTGACCTATCAATTTCTCATTTCTTCTGTAGTTATTTTTGTTTTTCATTTATTTATCTTGGTGTGCCATGATCTTTTTCTTTTTCTCTTTTCTTTTCATCTTGTTCTCCATTCCTGCGAAGCAGGTTGCTAGTAAAAAATAGGACTCCCTTTTTTTAGAAAAATCATGAAGAAGCAACAAACTAAGGATAAACTTGGTATTTTAACTATAAAAAGTAGCAGGATAAAAATGTCACAGACAAAAAGTTCATGAGGATGTTATGAAAATTACTCTAAGAAAAAAGCATTTATTTTTCAATAATCAAAAGAGTTTTGTGGCATATTACGTAGTACTAGTAGTACTTAATAAAGAAGAAAAGAAAACAGCCTTTGGAGAGCTGAAATATATTGGTTCCAATTGTCTAATATATCAATTGGATATTTGGTATTTGGAATTAATTGTAAAGACGTCCTTTTTCTCACACTCGAATCTAAATCCCTTTTCTCACACTCGAATCTAAATCCCACGATTAACATTAACAGAGATGCTTATCCGTAAAATGGTACAGTTGAATTTATACGTGGTGTCTAGATAAGTGAACTAATTTGATCCTGAAATAATGCAATAATTAAAGAATTGTACAATACTTAGCCTTAAAATGTAGATAAAACAGCAGAGATGACAGTTCCGGGAACAAGGTTTCCGAGCATAGTAATGATGAGATAAAAAAAACGGGAAAGTAAGATTACATTAAGCTTTATATAGAATGTAGTGTAAGTTTAGCCAGAAATTTCGTGTCCTTTACAATGATAACTGGGCTCACTATTTATAGTTGTGTCTAGGGAAGGAGGTCCTAGGATTGTGCCCTCCTTTAATATCAATTATGAGGGTCATTGATGAAAATGTAACGGTAAACATAAATGTCAAATTCTCTATAACGGGTCGTCGCTCTTAATGCTGCAGAATATTCTTTATCAAATGCTAACGGGCGCAGAGCATTTAATACACTTTAATGAACGTTATCCCTTCGGTGACAAGCGGAATGACTGCGTTCGGTCTTCGGCCTTCCCCGTCTTGGATTCCACGTGTCTTTCCTTTAGATGATCATGTGTCATATCATATTTTACCCTATACATATAGCCCTCTGCTTTCCGGTGACATAACTTCATATTACCAGGAAGTTGGTAGAAACACTATTTTGGCGAGAATTACTATAACTTCCTCTGAAGGCTTCTGACGGTTGACTAGACGTGCGTCTATCCGCATTTAATGCCCCAAACACGCGTCATCCCACGATTCAGCACAGCTTTTGCAGATTGTTGAAGTAATCATGGCCGAATTTAGCCACCAAAATTTCACTTATGCGCATCATTCTTTTCCTTTGCATTTCATAATTTCTCGAGCTTCTGATTTGTATCTTTGTTCTCCATCCTTTCTCTAATTCTCTTCAAACAAAACCCTTTTCCTTCGTCTTATTCAATGGCTTCTTCCTCCGAGCGTGCCGGTTCTTCAAAGAACAAGAACAAAGTCGAGGACTCTGCTCCTCCAACAATGGGTTCCATCATCCCAAGAAGACTCAGTACCACAAAGGACTTTGAAGAGAAACTCCCTATTACTAACCCTCGTACATGGGTTGTTAGTAGGTACCCTTCTTCCATTCGTCCTTCCAGTATTCCTGCTGTGAAGGAAGACTGCCACTGCCATGAGTTGGATATCATTGCTCCTAATCTATCAGAGCGAGTGACCCTTCCCAAGGAAGGTTTTACATATTTTTACACGTATCCATTTACTTTGGGTACGTTTTCTTTGAGTGGAGAGCTTGATTCCGTGATTGCGGAGTTTTGCCTTCGCTGCCAAGTGTGTTTGGCACAGGTAAGTCCTTCAGTGTGGAGGACGGTTGCATGCCTTCGACGCTTGTGTCAGGAGACTGGAGAAGAGCTAACGTTAGCTCGTATAATCAATCTCTAATCCCCCAAAGTTTTTCGTGAGGGTATGATAACCCTCTGCAAACATGGTCACCATGCTCTGTTGACTAGCATGGATAATGACAATGACCGTGGGTGGACGAAACGGTCTGTTGCAGTTGCCACCAATAATATCATTCTGCCAATGGATTCATCCTTTCCGCACGCTTGGAACCGCACTCGTAAGATCTTTATTTAATATATTTTCTTTCACTAAATATTATTCTATGGTTGTATCGACTCTTCACCCTTCGCATGTTTCAGCAACTCGATGGATCCCACCGGTGGTGGAAGGCTTGGACCGGTGGGTTCAGAAGATATTGGACGTCACGACGCCCGAAACTCGTTTGTGGAAAGAATTGGCCCTTAAATACGGGTGGAAGGCCAAAAATCATGGTAATTTTAACTTACCTTGCTTCCATATTTTTTGTATATGGAGAACATGGTCGAACCTTCTGACTTGTTCATGAAATTAGGTCTACATGCGGGTTCTGTTATTATCCCTGAGGAGGACGTCTTAGTTGATCATGCTGATGCAGCGAGGCTGCTTCAGGAGGCACTTACTCGAACAGTCTCCGGGCCTATTTCAGAAGCAAACACTTCTTTACGGCATCCCCGGCCAGAGGATAAACAACTAAAGAGAAGACGTTCCTTCGTGGTCGGGTAAAAGAATAAGAGGGAAAAGACTAATGCCCTCGAGTCATCTCTGGTGGCGATGGTGACTGGTCCTCCTTCCGGGCCGATCATAGACACCGTGATGATTGATGATGATGAAAAAGCTAGTGATGGGGGAACTTCTCTACATAGGAGGCGACGATCATCATCATCTTAACAGGATGCTTGACCTGTAAAGACAGTTACACCAACCGAGGACGATGTCTTAACATTGTGGGGAGAATTTGATTTGGTAGATAATGCTAACTCTCGTTTTAGGGCCCCAAGTGAAGTGTTCGGTATTGCGGGGTTGAGTACCGGATCCATGCCGTCTTTGGTTGGCGAGCATCCATCCAATAGCACTACATTTGATGCAACTTTTTCTCACCTTTCGACTCCACCAGCTTCATCTCCACCTTCACCAACACCAGCAACTGCTACATCATTTCCAGCGGCCGCACCTGACCATGGAGAAGGTGTTAAATTCCTCTTCCCTTATCCCCAGTTCATGTGAATTTAGGGCAAAATTAGGCTGCCCCTACCAAAGATCCACAAAGGAGGAGGAATGTTATCCTTTAGGTCTCTACCGGGTACAACCTGCTCTCCTGGCCGGTGGAGCTTGCTAATTACCTGAAGCCTTTGGCTTCATAGAAAGATTGGCAAAAGATTCAAGCACTCTCGGGGGAGTGTTTGTTGAACAATGACATGCACAATGTCGTAACTGTGCATTCCTTTCTTCCTTTGTTACTTCTTCTACTTTTGTATGAATGTATTCTAAGTTTTACTTCTTCTTGTTTTGTAGGCCAACTTTATTGCTTCTGAGGGCCTTCAGAGGTTGATTCGTTAGAAGGAGGAACTTACTTCTGAACGGAATCAACTTTTGGTAGAACGGGACCAAACTGTTCTCTGCCTCTCGGAACTGGAAACCAAAGCTATTGAGCCCATTGTTTTGGAGGCTCATTTGCAGCAAAGTGAGCAAGAAGTGGTAACCCTTAGCCAATAAATTAGCCCGCTGAGGGTTAGATTTGATGAAGCCAAGGCCAAATGGGTTGAAGTCCAGGACGTCGTTCTTGCTGCAAACGAGCGCGAGGCTACTACTGCCGAAAAAGTGACAAACTTAGAAGCGGCGTTGAACTCTAAAATGGAAGAGCTTGTTGTAGTGAGGGCGAAACATGCCCGGTTGGAAGAAAAGTACAAGAAAACTATCGAGCACAACAGGTGTTGATACCCAATTTTGCCCTCATATTTTTCAATAGTATATATACTTTCAAATTTTTTTTTTTTTTTTGCATCATTACTTAATTTACAAAAGTTATACAAGTATTTTTCTTAAGCCTTAAAATTAATTTTCTTGCATTTCAATTACTTGAATAGGTATTAATTACCCCTTTAAATTATTTTGTGAATACTGAATTTAAACTTTTTATATGTTTATAACCTTCAGCTATTATTTTAAAATGCTTATTTGATTAAATCATATTTTTTACACTTATTTATATACTTTTATTAATTTTATTTCTTTTCATATCTTTATTTTTAAAAACTGGCCCAAACCAGACTATTTCTTCGGACCCATTTGGCAGCCCAAACATCCCACCTTAGCCCAATAAATACCCCAGCCCAAACCAGATTCCCTCTAATTCTATAACCCGATCGGGACCCGTTCTCCTAACCTGCCCCATCTACCTTTAATCATGGCCATTGATCTCAGATGATCAATGGCCCATAATAATTCCCCCACTTCCCTTATATCCCATAACCCAAACCCTAGACCCCATTTCCCATCTCTGCCGCCTTCAAACACTCCACTTCACCTCTCAAACCTAAACCCTAGCGATCGAAATTGTCTCACCCTTTCTCTGCATATTTCCTTCAAACTGGAGATTTTCTTGCCTTTTCTTAACGCTTACCACTCTAATATGTTAATATTGAGTACCGTTCCATATATGGAAGGTGTATCTCGTGTAAATCGGGTCCAAATGGGCTCGATATTGAAGATATTGTGGGATTCCAGCTAGATACCTCAAAGAGCACGGAGTATCTCTCCAATTTGGGCATATTTTCATCGAATCCAGCTTAATTAGGGTTTGCCTTACTCGTTGACCTAATTCCAATTTGAAATTGATGTGCATTTAGTCTTTTCCTTACACTGTATGATGGATTTCCTTTTTCTTATTATGTATGATTGATTTTGTTTTCCTTATTCTGTATGATTGATTTCCTTTCCTTATTCTGTGTGATTAGTCTTCTTTCCATGTTCGTTCTTTCAGTTCCTACTACTATATAAACCCCTCCCCAATTTTCCCCCAAGGAGACTCTAGCCGGCTTAACAAATACGATTATTCTCTCACTTTCGCCTTCTATATTATTTATTCTCTCTTGATTATGGCCGGCTGAAAGCCAAGGCCATCATAATCTTCTTCATTAACTTCCCTAGTGCGAGCACTGCTCGGGGCTCACTGACGCTCCTGTGAACTCTGATGCACTGGGATCTGGGGTTATCACTTTTGTCTTTCTTTTGACGTCACTGCTGAGATTCTGAGTTAGTCACTCTTTTGCTCGTTTATCTTTGCAACTGGTTAGCATTCTTGACCTTTTACAACCTTAATTATTACTCCTTTACTTGTTCATGTATATGTATTCTGCGTGCCCACACTGTTTGAACTTTTAGACAAGTATGCCTTAAGCTTCTTTATTATTTGTGAACTCCGAGCATTGTATTGTTGTATGCTTACTGTAATTCTATTGTCATGATGATTTTCTATAGTTCCATGTTCTCTAGTATTGAACTCGATAAGTTTCAACATGTGTAGTATACCTACACTCTTTATCATTGAATCAAATGATTTCTGGCCTTCTTAGGTTCTGTCTGATTGGTCATGCTCATGTTAGCCTCGATATCGTATCTTTTGCCCTTTATGAGTTCACATTCATGCCTTGGATTTCTGTGATTTTTGTTTTTGGTAGAAACTGCTCGCCCATAGTCTACTTTAATCCTTCATGTGTAACCTGTTATTTCATGCAAATTGATTCTTGACTCTCACATGTTATATTATTGTCTTGATCTCTAGCCAAGCATGTTTGTTTGCGATTTGATAATTGTGTTCCTTGACTTGTCAATCACGCATTCTTAGCATTGCTTCTAGGATAAACACCAATGTGTAGCTTTTTTTTAAAATCTCATGTAGGGCTGACTAACATGAATGGATGCTTGTCTTGTAGCCTATAATTGACATGTGAGTTCTTTAAAATCTTTGTGCTATAGTTAATGTCCATCATGTTAAGTTTCGTGATCAACTAAGTGATGTTTGCCAAATTGTGCCCACTAGCATGTTGTTATGCTGTTTGCAACTGCATTCTCACAAGATTCTCATGTTAAAACCTTCCTATAGAGACTGCACTCTACCTGCTTCTTGTTCATGATCCTGTTAAACTATCATCTAAAGGTCTTTAGGTTGTTTTTGGTTCATGCTTTACCTTGAAACTCTTTGGAATGGTTTACTGTCCTATGAAGGTCAATCTTATCACTATCAAACTTTGTTTCTGGAATTACAAAATATAGGCTTGCCTCATATGTGTCTTGTGTGCTTTTCTATTTAGCATGGTCCTACTTATATATCTTGGCTAGAATTGTTGATGGTTGTAGCTATAAGAACTAAGTGTTTAAGTTGTTCTATGAGTATTGTGCCACCTGCATAGCTAGATTTAGCATCCATTTGGGTAAAAAATGTATTGTTGGACCTGGGCATTGGATTCAGGCACACTCTAGTTGTCTTGTGAGCCTGTGGTTTGGGCTTGTTGTTTGGCCGAAGAGTAAGACTATTAAAGGCCGAGAATATCCCTTGGTTACTTTTGTATTGGGCTTGTAATCGCTTTAGCAGGCTTGTTTCAACCTGTATTTTGTCATTTTCAAGTTTGTATTATTTCATTCTTAGGTCTGTAATAATTAGTAAACAAACTATTGAGGTGCTAATAAAATTAGAGAAACAGGTATATTCTAATGCTTGCACAAAAGGGTAGAAAACATGCCTATAGGGTCAATGTGGTCTATTTGATATTTCGTTCAGTATGCCTTATATGATGTTTAGTTTTATGTGTTGTACATTAATAGAAAGCATGCTTATAGGAATCATGCACTCACTTCACTTCATTTGTCAAATATGCTACACCTGTTTCCATGTCTCCTATTCAACACTCTTCGATAATATGTTTATAGGATACAACAATGCAATACCTTTACTTGCCTAGATATCATGACTATAGGGTCTTAACTAATTAATCAACTACTTCGTGATGTTTTCTTTGTACTGCTTCACTTAGATAGCATGCCTGTAGGGATAAAGTGTTACAAAATCAAGTCCATTCGACAGTTATTAGAAATCTTGCCCATAGGATGTTGATTTGCACTGCTAATCTTGTGTTTTCAAATGACTTCACTGCCTAATTATACGACTATTATAGATCATGCCTATAGGGATTTCCACCTACATAAGACGATGTCTATAAAACAAGCATTAGTAATTCAGAATTAAGAGATTGTTTTCACTAACTTATTACGCAAAACGATTAGATATCATGTCTATAGGACTTGCAATACTCAAATCTGCATATACGTTAGTCTGGAAATTACAGCATTGCCTATATAATACTGGAATCTAGAATCATATAGAAATCATGCCTATAGGACTTAACGATTCCAACATGTCTTAATGTCGTCTAGTGCCTAACCAGAAATCAGTTTGCGTGCTTTCCTACTTATGTGTAAGGGTTAATTGAGCCTTTTATTGCAATTATATGCAGTCATATCTGTTTTTGTTGTCGCCTAGTTTTATCATTTTTGAGCACCTGAGTGGAGTCTAGAACTACCAAATAGTAGATCCAAAGCCTCCTGGACAATAGACATGGGACGGGTAATGCATGCATAGGGTATGACTTAGAAATGAATTAGAAGGCCTTTAAGTAAACAACTTTAATATAGTAATCGGGTAGCAAGAGATGATAGTCTGTGCCCGCTGAATAATATGAGCAACCCCTATCTTAAGGGAGTTACGAAGTATTATTTATGTTGCACGGGGTGATCCTTTAGGCTAAAAAACTTATGACCCCCCTTTTCTCATTTATGTACTTGTTATCTATATTTAATCGTTGAATGTAGATCAACGTGGTTTGTACCTACGTAGTCATTAAGACTTGTATCGATTCCCATATGTTTTAACAAGACTCTACGGCTTCCGAATTTCACTTCTATTTATTTGATCACCTAGCTTAACTATATAATCCACATAGTCTAAAGTTCGGCCGGGACCCACAGTTGTGGACCTCGAAGAGTGCCCAACACCTTCTCTTTGAGGTAATTTAATCCCTTACCCGATCTTTGGTGGTGCTGAATAGTCAAATAGAGTTATTTTAAAACGGGTGCCCTAACGCACCGTAAAAATCGTTAGGTGGCGACTCTTCTTTTAATATCTTCCTTTAAAAGAGTTGTCACACGTCGAAACCCGCTTTCGCGAGAAAATGGGGCGCGACAGCATGGCGACTGCGCTGGGGATCTTAGGCTTTTACCATAATGAACTTGACTTATGTGGATTGCTTTCTCTTGTTTGCTTTAAACTTCTATTACATGCACATCCCTTCCCTTATTCACTTTTATTCACTTTAAACTGCTACGACGTGCACATCATTTCCTTCATTCTCCTCTATTTGCTTAAATTGCTATGACATGTACGACCTCTCTCCATCTTCTTCATCTAAGACTGATATATTATGACTCTCTCATCCTTATTTCCCTACCTGTTTCGTTATGTTCTCTCACATTTTCATGGGCTAAACTGGCATCTTTCTTGTCTTTCTTTTCTCTTCTTTTCTTGTTCACTTTGCTATTTTATTTACTGTTTTACGTACTTTTATCGTACAAATACTTGGCAATGTGTTATTATTCCTGCATAAAGAATGCTCCGCATCACACTTCACTCGTGCCCATTATCAATATAGCGACGCTTGATGAGTGTCCGCGTTTTCCTAAAATCACTCCTTTTAAATCGGAAAGGATTATTTGCGGTAGACTAGTCGATCAGCGGTGCAGTCGACGGTCCCGTGCCTTTCCCTCTCAAGTTGTCCACTTGGGAGTACCGGTTTAGACCTTTCTAGAAACCCTACTCAGATTTGAAATGTACATGCATCATGCAAAACCTAGTACAGGTTGAAGCGTTGTTAATGTAATAACCTGCTAAGATGAACCTTGTCCAAAGTCCGATGGGATTTCCACAATCCCAATGGAAACTACTATATTATGTGCATTACTTGGAGAAAATGTGCCAACCTGTTGATCATTATTGCGTAAGTAGTCCAAATCTGGAGGGAGGAAAGGCTAACCTTTGTTTGTTTGTAGAAAATGAAGCACGAAATCCCTAGGTTCGGTATAGTCCAAAACATCCCACCTTTGCTACTTGACTGGTGGAAAGACCTTGCACCTTGTGACAAAAATCATGTGAGGAGAATACTTGGTGACCTGCCATCTTTGATGAACGTTCGACCAAATATGGAGTTGATTGAGGCCGATGCCATGTTCTGGGATGAGAAAAGAGATGTTTTCCGATTTGGCAATATAGAAATGACTCCTCTCTTAGAAGAAATAAGAGGCTTCACCAAGTTTCCATGGGATAGTCCGGGATTACTTGTAGCAGAGAATCGCACTCCCCGCGGTTTTCTAAAAATATTGGGTTTTAAGAAGAATGATGAATTACTCTGTCAAAAGAAATCATACATCCCTTTCGAATTTCTTTACGAGCGTTATGGGCATAGCAAATCGTATCGTCTTCACCATGATGAACTCGCCATTACGTCCTTGGGTTGGGTGCACCGTCTGGTTTATGTGTTTGTCGTCTACTTCTTGGGTTTGTTGATATTTCCAATGAAAGGAGGAAGGATTCATACTCGCTTAGGCATGGTCTCCAGGACCTTGATGGATGCCATCGAGGGACAAACTTATACCATAATCCCTATGATCTTAGCTGGGATGTACCGCGCTCTAGATCAGTGCAAGCAGGGATTTGGACACTTTGAGGGTTGTAATCTATTACTACAAGTCTTGCTGCTGGAACACTTTCAGAGAGGAGAGTACCGTCAAGAGCTTCTACAAAGGCCACTGAATGACTACATAGCCAACCATCACCCAAAGAAAATGATGTTTATTCCAGACAGGTTTGCACAACCTGAAAATGCTATAAGTTGGGTGTGTTTCTTTAGCAATCTGTCAGACGATAAGGTACATTGGATGTTTGAATGGTTTCCTAGTAGTGAGTTCGTCATCAGGTCAAGGGGGACTACTCATTTGGTACTGATCGGGTTGCGAGTCATCTATCCTTACGCTCCTATAAAGGTAATGAAACAAGCTGGAAGGAAACAATTCATACCTCGGATTTTCAACATGGTCCAGTAGAAAGCAGATTTCAAGGGAGACGTCATTCCATTCAAGGGAGACGCCATTCCATTCAAATTCGAGGCACAACATATGTGGAACCAAAAGATCGTTGTGAAAAGAGAAACTATCGAGCCAGATAGGTATCACGCTGGTCATATGTACTACTATCTATCATGGCTGGAAGACGACGTAGTAGGGGAGGTCAAGCCAGGAGTCAATCTAAAGAATAGGATCATAGACGAAGTGGTTGAGGCACACGTTAAGTACAAGAGACTACGTAAAAGGGTGTCCGAGTCTGAAGCTAAACATCTGGAGCAACACAAAGTGAACATGGAGGCGATAGGGGAATGGAAGGAGATTGCCACTAAATCAACAGAAATATTGGAGTACTTGGAACAAGGACTGATTGTTACATCCCGTACTTTTGAACGTTGGATTTGTCATAAGATAATTGACATAAGTTCAAGGACAAGACTATTTTTGAGGTTGTAAGTATTTATGATATTTCAAACAAGTGATAAGTAAGTGTTATCAAGGTAAGGGGGTAAACGAATCAGAGAAATTGAGTATCGCCAAAGGTTGTCAATTTGGGATAAAATACGATCTGAGCTATAATACCCGGTATTTATGGACTAGTGTCATACAAGGTACCCTATGACCATGATAGTACGGTGTATAAGGTATGTTAAAAGTAAGTAGATGTGGATTTGTCGTATTCCACGTGTATATGTATATATGTCTTTTGGGCATGTTTTCCTCACGTATGTTATTCACGTGATTCAGCAGTTTATTGACAGATGTTATTCATGACCTACCCTTAATTCATGTTTATATCTTAGACGCATGCTTAGGGGTGTTCGACAGGTAGGACTCGGGCACTCGTCATGGCTCATCGGTTTGGGTCATGACAAAGTGGTCTCAAAGCAAGCCGTGCTCTACGGAGTCCGTGCCTAATAGAGTATCACTTATGGGTGTGTTGCGCACCACATTTATAATTGAGAGGCTATAGGGCATTTAGGAAATGTTACCTTTCTTTTGCTTCCATATCGTGCCATAGAGTTGAGTCGTAAGAAGTCAGTATGAAGCTTTTGTCGAATTTTGTATGCACCAGAGGTGCAAGTATTACAGTAGAGCTTTAAGGCATGGATGTAATTTCCACCTATGTAGAAAGGAGTTTATGAAAGCGACAGAAGATACGATGCGAATTGAAAGGTAAGTAAGGTAAAGGTAAAGAAGATATGAGATACTCAAGTGTAGAAGGTTATGAATAGACCAGACTTCATATAGAGGTTGGGTTTTAGTTTAGTTTACACATGAGACTCTGAAAAATGTTTTTATAAATATCTAAGAGTTAACATTTGAGGACTAATATTTCTAAAAGGGGGGAAGGATGTTACATCCCGTACTTTTGAACGTTGGATTTGTCGTAAGATAATTGACATAAGTTCAAGGACAAGACTATTTTTGAGATTATAAGTATTTACGATATTTCAAACAAGTGATAAGTAAGTGTTATCAAGGTCAGGGGGTAAACAAATTGAAGAAATTGAGTATCGCCGAAGGTTGTCAATTTGGGATAAAATACTGTCCGAGCTATAATACCCGGTATTTATGGACTAGTGTCATACAAGGTACCACATGACCATGATATTAAGGTGTATAAGTTATGTTAAAAGTAAGTAGTATGTGGCCTTGTCGGCTTCCAGTCATGGTTATGTAGTTGTCTATAGTAGCCTTGCCGGCTCGTCCTACCGTATTTTGCATGTATATGTATATATGTCTTTTGGGCATATTTTTCTCATGTATGTTATTCACGTGATTCAGCAGTTTATTGACAAATGTTATTCATGACCTACCCTTAATTTATGTTTATATCTTAGACGCATGCTTAGGGGTGTTTGACAGGTAGGACTCGGGCACTCGTCATGGCCCATCGGTTTGGGTCGTGACACTGATGGATCTAGAAGGGAATATGAGAAAGAGACTCTCGGACTGTCAAGGCATGAACGACGATGAAAGAGAAAATCTAGCAAAAGCTTACTTACTGTTGGATATGCGCGATCTGGGAAATTTGATTGATGGGGTCAAAAGAGCCAAGCATGGAGAAGGTCCTTCAGGGACCCACTAGATTAAGACATAATGTTCTTTACTGCTTTTTAGCTTAGATTTCGATGTAATAAGGCTTGATGCCATTAGTGACTTTATTATTATTTTCGATTTAGTGAAGGTTTGTTTTGGCCTATTTTCGCATTAATGAAATAAAGCAAAGTTGGCATCAATTTTCTCCAAGTTTATGTGTCGCTTAGGCCTACCTCAGGTACAATGAGGTCCCCAAAATTAGGACGTGAATTATTGCACGACTTTGTGAAACATGTTTAAATACTGCAAAAATTCTTTTATTTTCGCCTTACTAACTTGGTTACCTTTCGCTTTTTTTCTCTCTCTCTTTTGATTATTCCCATTCCCAAAGGTTGGTTCGTGCATACTGGCATCGTCAGCATGCCACACTAGATCCAGAGGTCCTCCACCTCCTCCTCCACCTAGCGACCCAAAAGGCAAAAGCAAGGGAAAAAGGGAAGATGGATGATTTAAGTATCAAGAAAGATAATGCTACCATGGCAGAAAACGTTGAAACTTCAGATGGCAGAAGTACTACGGGGCAGAACGAGCTGGTCTTACGTTTGGAGCAGAAAATCCTGGAACTATAGGGCGAGCTTGAGCAGGTACGAAATCTGGCAAACCTCTCCCTCACTCTCAATGTTCCCGAAATCAACGATAAAAATCGGACTACCCAGAACCAAACGCCCCCACAAAACCCACAAAACCAAAATCCACCACCAAATCCTCCCGCACCTCACTAGTATCATAATCCTGCACCCCCATAGAACTTTAAACCGCCACCAGTGCCAATCTCTCAACACCTCTACCATCATCCAACTCAATACCCGCAAATCACTACTTATCACACCCCTCAAAATGCACTGCAACCCACTCCTGATCCCCAAAACTCAACCAACGACCATCCATATACCCAAGTTCCAGGAACTCGTCAAAGCAACCCGATATATATGGAAACCTTACCCCATACCCCACAACAAACCCTATACATACCCGAATCGACTGAGAAGGACCTGCTCATTCGAAACATGGCAGAGGATCTCAAGACGTTTACAGGGAGAATCTAGAGTGTTGAAGGTGGTAAAGGCGTTGAAGGTCTAAACTATGAGGACCTATGTATTCAGCCGGATGTGGAACTGCCGGAGGGTTACAAACTTGCCAAGTTCATAATGTTCGATGGAACCAGACCACTGGTGATCCGAAAGTGCATCTGAGAACATACAACGACAAGCTTGTAGAAGTGGGAAAAAATGAACAAATCCGCGTGACTACTCATGCGAAGCCTTACATGAGACGCTTTGTCTTTGTATATCATTCATTCAACACGGAAAATGCGCTAGACGTTTTATAGACTCAAAACCTCAAGAAGAAGCCAACAGAAACCTTCTACGAGTATGCTACTCGTTGGAAATCAAAGGCTGTAAAGGTAAGGCCAACACTTGAAGAAGAATAAATAAACAAGTTCTTTGTCAGAGCTCAAGACCCGCAGTATTACGAAAGGTTGATAGTTATTGAAAATCACAAGTGCTCCGACATCATCAAGCTAGGAGAAAGAATAGAAGAAGGAATTAAGAATATGATGGTAACCAATTTCGAGGCATTGCAGGCTACGAATAAAGCTTTGCAATCAGGAGGTATTTCAAAGAAGAAGGAAATGAGTATCGTGATGGTAGCCCAGGGTCCCAAGTCTCTCCTCACATACCAATTACCTCCACCCACATATCAACATTCACCCCCCAAATATTAATACCTTGTCACCGTATATCATACCTACAACACTCAACCTGCATATTACCATTCACCTCTACCCGCCCGCCAAAATTACCTAAAGCCACGCCCAAATTTTGACCTCATACCTCCTAGACAATACACCCCAATTGCTGAACCCATAGACCAACTGTATGATAGACTAAAGGTCGCTGGTTATGTCACCCATGTTCCTGCCGTTGTTGTGGAAAATCCTTCCCAATAGATCAACCCCAACAAGACACGTGCTTATCATTCAGGAATGAAGGGTCATACTATTGAGGAATTTTTCACATTAAAAGACAAGATTCAGACGTTATTCGACACTAAGGTTATACAAGCAAAGGAATCTACACCAAATGTTTGCAATAACCCTCTCCCGGATCACAGAGGTGAGGGAGTGAATGTGATAGAAACTGACGAGGAATGGGATCAGTAAAGGTCCATCAAACTTATTCTAGAGGGAGACGCCCCTAAAACATCTCCGGTTACCCTCACGCCAGTTTTGGTACAAACCCTGGCGCCATTTGATTGAGGTAACTATACCTTCACTGTGATGGTAGCTCCCACACCAACTTACATGTCTGATGCCATCCCATGGGATTATGTTGCGGAAGCAAGAAGAAAGGGAAAAGCCAAAGTAGAAGAAACAGATGCCATGCAAGGTATGACGAGAACCGAGAGAGTTTACACACCTGAGAATCTGGGTGGAACAAGCAAGGAAGTTTCACCTAAGCCACCTGTTGTCGAGACTGGCACTGACGATCTTTGGAGGAAGATACAAGTAAGGGAGTACTCTGTTATTGACCACTTGAACAAAACTCCTGCTCAGATATCTATCTTATCATTGCTGCAAAACTCAGACGCGCACATGAATGCTTTGATGAATATGTTAAGCGAATCTTATGTACCCACCGACATCACTATTGGAGAGATGGATAACATGGTCGTACATGTATTGAAGATCCGCAAATTCACTTTTCACGAAGATGAATTACCACCAGAAGGACTGAGTCACAATATGGCACTGACCACTCTAAATAGACTGGGTAGATAGATGGAGGTTCGAGTCTTAACATATGTCCACTGGCCACTCTAAAGAGACTGGGTAAAGGCCTGCATGAGATACGAATGGGAAGTATGAATATGAAGGCGTTCGATGGATATCAGAAAGCCACCATTGGAGAAATCAACCTCAATCTACAAATGGTGCCGACTTGGTTTGATATCGAGTTCCAGGTGCTAGATATATCTGCTACTTACAATCTATTGCTAGGACGGACATGGATACATGCAGCCAGGGCAGTAGCCTCGACTCTGCACTAGGCTGTGAAGTTCGAGTGGAATCATCAGGAGGTGATCATTCATGGAGATGGAAGCAACCCCATCTACACCAATCAGACCATTCCAGTCATCAAGAACAGGAGGAAATTGGGCGGAGAAACATATCACCACATTGAACGGGTCAATGCAATTAAAAAAGATCGATGGTGGAGCAAGAAGATAGAAAGCATATTGTTGTGGGCGAGATATGAACCAGGCAATGGTCTCAGTAAAAAACTTCAGGGGATCACCAAACCCGTACAACCACAGTATCATGGCACGACCTTTGAACTCGGGTATGAATACACATGGCAAGAATATCAGGATTGGACACCGCCGTGGCGTGCCCCTTATTATCCACTGGAACAACCCGTACCACTTCTTCACCAGACATTCCATCAGGCTGACATGATGTGGGGATCTGAGGAAGATGAGGTTTTGGCTGGCATAAGGTAATTGTTTCTAGATGAAGAAGACATGGGCTCTAGTGCAATTGTTGTTGAGGAGGAGGAAAAAGACCTTACCATTCAAACCATGGAAGAAGGATATGTTCTCAAGAACTGGACCGCTGCACCATCCCGGGCTCGACGAGTTCCTTGGTAGCCTGGCAATTAGCATGAATTACTTTCAAGTATTTTTGTGCATTTAAGACATTTTTCAGTATTTTGTTTTGAAATAATTACTCGAGCCATCGACTCGTATTTGTCGACATTTTTAAAGTTTATTAACGCATTACTACTTTTCATATTTATTATTATCCTTCTACATTCCTCTGAGTATAATTATTACATATCCCGATGAACTTACGACTGTGACATGTAATAAGACAATGCAATATAAAGACAATGATTCAAAGGATCTGGAAGACGATATAATACATGAGGAAATCATCAGAGAAGTAGAGAGCTTTGAAAACGAATCGAAGTCTAATATGGAGGAAACTAAGACCGTTAACTTAGGGGATTCCGAAATAGTCAAGGAAACACGCATAAGCATTTATCTATCACCGTTAGAGAAAGAAGAGTATATCAGATTCCTAAAGGAGTATGAGGACATCTTTGCATGGTCCTGCAACGACATGACTGGTTTAAGCACATCCATAATAGCTCACAAGCTACCCACCAATCCCATGTGTCCACTAGTGAAGCAAAAGCTCAGAAAGTTGAAGCCATATATGAGTTTGAAGATAAAAGAGGAGGTCACCAAGCAAATCAAAGCCAAGGTTCTCCGAGTGGTCATATACCCGACCTGGTTAGCCAACATTGTGCCAATTCCGAAGAAAGATGGGAAAGTTAGAGTATGTGTTGATTACCAAGATTTGAACAGAGCAATTCCTAAGGATGATTTTCCACTGCGCAACATACACATACTAATTGACAACTGCACCAAGCATGAACTCCAATCCTTTGTGGATTGCTTTGCAGGATACCATCAGATTTGGATGGATGACGAGGACGCCGAAAAGACTGCCTTTATCACACTATGGGGAATATATTGTTACAAGATAATGCCATTTGGTTTGAAGAATGTTGGGGCCACCTAGATTAGGGCCATGACGGCTATCTTCCATGACATGATACACAAGGAAATAGAGGTGTACGTGGATGATGTTATCATCAAATCTAAAAGGAATTCGGATCACATAGAAGACCTGAAGAAAATTTTTGATCAGCTCCGAAAATATAATTTGAAGTTGAATCCTGCAAATGTGCCTTCGGGGTCCCTGCTAGAAAGTTGTTAGGATTCATTGCCAGTTGCCGAGGAATTGAGCTAGACCCGTCAAAAATCAAAGCTATCCAGGATTTTCCACCGCCAAAGAATAAGAAAGATGTGATGAGTTTTCTAGAGCGCCTCAATTATATCAACCGTTTTATAGCACAATTAACGGTGATATGTGAGCCAATCTTTAGAATGTCGAGGAAAGATGCTGCAACAAGATGGACTAAAAATGCCAGGAAGCCTTCGACAAAATCAAGGAATATTTATCCAAACCGCCCGTGTTGGTCCCACCAGAACCAGGAAAACCTCTGGTGCTTTATCTATCTGTGTTGGATGGTGATTTTGGTTATGTTCTAGTACAACATGATGAAACGGGAAGGAAGGAGCAAGCGATATATTATCTGAGCAAGAAGTTTTCGCCTTACGAAGCCCAGTACTCTTTGTTGGAACGAACTTGTTGTGCTTTGACATGGATAGCCTAGAAGTTGAGACATTATTTCTATGCGTACACTACATATCTCATATCAAGGATGGATCCGCTAAAATACATCTTTTAGAAATTCATGCCTATGGGTAAGTTAGCAAAAGTGGCAGATATTGCCGAGTGATTTCGACATCGTCTATGTAACTAAGAAGGCAGTCAAAGTGCAAGCATTGGCAGATCACTTGGCAGAAAATCCCATAGATGGAGAATACGAACCATTGAAAACATATTTTCCCGATAATGAGGTGTCGTTTGTAGGAGAAGATATCACTGAGGCATACGATGGTTGGAGGATGTTCTTCGACGGAGCAGCAAACTTCAAAGGAGTGGGTATCGGAACTGTCATAGTATCAGAAACCGGTCAACACTATTCTATATCCGCAAAACTAAGGTTTTCGTGCACTAACAATATGGCGGAATATGAGGCTTCCATCTTGGGACTAACATTGGCAATTGACATGAATGTTGAGGAGTTGCTAGTAATCGGAGATTCAGATCTATTGGTGCACCAGGTTCTAGGAGAATGGGCTACGACGAACACTAAAATATTGCCATACTTGCATTGTGTACAAGAGCTGATCAAGAGATTCACAAAGATAGAGTTCAAACATGTTCCAAGGATTCAGAATTAGGTTGCAGATGCATTAGCCACTTTGTCTTCCATGATACAACACCTAGACAAGAATTTCATCGATCATATCCCAATAGGAATTCATAAGCAGCCAGCTTATTGTTCACATATTGAAAAAGAGATTGACGAAAATTCGTGGTTCCACGACATCAAGAAATACTTGGAAAAGGGATAATATCCACGCCACGCACACTAAGAAGCACACGCTTCGAAGATTGGCCAACCATTTATTTCAAAGCGGAGGAATTCTGTATAGAAGGACTCCTGATTTGGGATTGTTGCGATGTGTCGATGCCAAGGAAGCATCCAGATTGCTTGAGGAAATACATGCCGGAACTTGCGGACCTCACATGAATGGTTTCGTTTTGGCCAAGAAGATATTAAGAGTAGGGTATTTCTGGATGACAATGGAAACACACTGCATTAAATATGTTCAAAAGTGTTACCAATACCAGATACATGCTGATATGATACGGGTACCACCCAATGAACTTAATGCAACAAGTTCGCCCTGGCTCTTCTCCGCTTGGGTATGGATGTCATCGAACCAATCGAACCTACTGCTTCAAACAGATATAGGTTCATTCTGATAGCTATAGACTACTTCAAAAAATGGGTTGAAACTGCATCCTATAAGGATGTAACTAAGAAGGTTGTAGCTGAATTTATTCGGGACCGCATCGTTTGTCGATTTAGAGTACCTGATTCAATCATTACTGACAATGCTACCAATCTCAACAGCGACTTGATGAAATCCATGTGTGAAACATTCAAGATCAAGCATCGGAACTCTAAAACATACATGCCGCAATTGAACGGAGTCGTAGAAGCCGCCAACAAGAACATCAAGAACATATTGAGGAAAATGGTAGACAATTACAAACAATGGCACGAGAAGCTACCGTTTGCTTTGCTCGGGTATCGCACCACAGTTCATACATCAACTGGGGCGACACCCTATCTACTTGTTTATGGTACTGAAGCAGTTATTCCCGCTGAAGTGGAAATCCCTTCCTTAACAATCAATCATACAAGAAGCCGAGCTCAGCGATGCGGAATGGGTACGAAGCCGGTATGAACAACTAGCTCTCATTGATGGGAAAAGAATGAACGCGGTATGTCACGGTCAACTCTACCAGAATAGAATGGTAAGATCTTTCAACAAAAAGGTCAGGTCGAGGCAATTCACGCCGGGGATATTGGTACTAAAGCTAATCTTCCTACATCAGGATGAAGCAAAGTGGAAATTCTCACCCAACTCGCAAGGTCCTCACATGGTTCACCGGGTATTAACGGGAGGAGCACTTATACTTGCAGAAATAGATGGAGAGATTTGTCCAAAACCTATCAATTCAGACGTAGTCAAGAGATGATATGTTTAAGATTAGGTCTGTACTTTCTATTTGATATAACTAAACTACGCTTGACCTGATTCCCATTTAAGAGGGGATACGTAGGCAGTCATGTGGGTTCGGTCACATCATAATAAAATCTCTATTTCCCCTAGGGTTAGAAACATGGGCAAAGTCTCGATGTTTTCCCGATCTCATCATATTTGGAACCGCCAAGGAATGTACTTCCAAAAGTATACATTTAAACTAGGGCCGAATTTTGAGGATAATGCTCAAAATTTCGAATTAAGGATGTTGCAATGTCTCAAAATGCGTCACAGTCATCAATTCATAAAAATTATTTGATCTCATGCATTATCACATATTTCAAACAACTACAAACAATTTATTACAAATGCATGTTTTTCGAAAATTTCTTTTTATAATAACCAGATGTTACCCGGGGGCGACTTAAGCAGGAATTCAAGACAAGAGCAAAGGCGAAGCAAGGAATCAAGAGCACGAACCAACCTTGCTCCCGCAAAACTCACGATTTTTCTTTGGATCCAGGCACAATGAACATAATAGGAACATTCGCAACTACATACACACAACAAGATCACTATCTTCATAACGCAAAAGTCGCCAAACACAAATACATCAAGCTAAGAAATGTTTTATCCTCTTGCATTTAGTTATTGCTTTTCTCGCATGAGGCTTAACACTCCTCTTATCGTTGCATACGGCTAAACACTGCCTTCAGCTTGCATGAGACTAAGTAGTGTCTCCATTATTGCATAAAGCTCAGCACCGCCTCCATTCTCTGCATGATGCTAAGCACTGCCTCCAAATGGCATAAGGCTAAGCATTGCCTTTCCTTGCATGAGACTAAGCATTGTCTCCATTCCTGACATGAGGCTAAGCACTGCCTCCATTATTGTATAAGGCTAAGCATTGCCTTTTCTTGCATGAGACTAAGCATTGTCTCCACTCCTTGCATGAGGCTAAGCACTGCCTCCATTATTGCATAAGGCTAAGCATTGCCTTTCCTTGCGTGAGATTAAGCACTGTCTTCATTATTTGGATGAGGATAAGCATTGCCTCCATTATTGCGTAAGGCTAAGCATTTGCCTTTCCTTGCTTGAGACTAAGCATTGTCTCCATTCCTTGCATGAGGCTAAGCACTGCCTCCATTATTGCATAAGGCTAAGCATTGCCTCTCCTCGCATGAGAATAAATAAGACTAAGTACTGTCTCTCTTTCTTCACATCGGGCTAAACACTGCCCCTCATATCATACAAGACCAAGCCCGATCTTGTCTCATTCTCGCATGTGACAAAGCATTACTTGCTCGAGCGATCGATATCACCGCATCCTTTGCATCTCATGGGCTGAATTATCGCCATATTGTCCGAAGACGTCATAGTTCGAAGTCACTATCCTCATATCTTGAAGACACCATCCTATGGCCTTAGGATCTCTTGAAACTGCACAACATTATTCAAAGGTGTCATAGTCCAAAGGCAGCATCCTCATAGCCCAAAGACACCATTCCATGGCCTACGAATCCCTTATCATACACTTCATGGCCCAGGACGTCATGGTCTAAGGACATCATCTTCATCATCCGAGAACAATCCTCATGGTCCAAAGGGAATTTGCATCATGTTTAAATTACGCAATCACCCTATATATTCGTGTGCATCGTGTTTTAAGTTTGGAAGGTAACTCGGGAGGTAACCGTTCTACAAACAAGAGCAATTCTCGCTACGATTTCCGTTCACAACGTTCACATCCTTTGACTATCTCAAACGTAGCCGACAATAAGCAACTGTTTACTCTTTGTCCCGTAACCGCCCAAACATTTACCTCAAATATTCGTAATATTCAAATTCGCATTCACAGCTCCACTTAAAATTATCCGTTACCTTCAACACTATCCTACCTAAACGATCCTTTTGAAACGTACAACCACTCTTATAACAACTCCATCAGTTTCGTTCACCGTTGGATCTAGAACTACACACGGCCTGACTCCCGTAACACCTGGGATATGTAGGCAACTCAGGAACCAGGGTTCGACCCCCATTTTTTCAAAATACATCATTCCTCACTCACTTCGGACAAAATTGGTCATTATTTTCTTTATCCGATAACTCTTTCATCATTCCCGAGTAAAGAGGGGTATCTATTGATACCCAATTTTGTCCTTATATTTTTTAATAGTATATATACTTTCAAAATATTTTTTTTTTGCATCATTAGTTAATTTACAAGAGTTATAAAGGTATTTTTTTAAGCTTTAAAATTTATTTTCTTGCATTTAAATTACTTGAATAGGTATTAATTACTTGAATAGGGTCAAAATAACTTTTTATATATTTACAAACTCAAACTATTATTTTAAAATGCTTATTTAATTAAATAATTTTTTTTACACTTATTTATATATTTTTATTAATTTTATTTCTTTTAATTTCTTTATTTTTAAAAGCTGGCCCAAATCAGACCATTTCTTCGGACCCATTTGGCAGCCCAGACACCCTACCTTAGCCCAATAAATGCCCCAGACCAAACCAGATCCCCTCTAATTCTATAACCCGGTCGGGACCCGTTCTCCTAACCCGCCCCATCTACCTTTGATCATGGTCGTTGATCTCAGATGATCAACGACCCATAATAAATCCCCACTTCCCTTATATCCCATAACCCAAACCCTAGACCCCATTTCCCATCTCCTTCGCTTTCAAACACTCAACTTCACCTCTCAAACCTAAACCCTAGCGATCGAAATTGTCTCACCCTTTCCCTGCATATTTCCTTCAAACCAGAGAATATATTGCCTTTTCTGAATGCTTACCACTCTGATATGGTAATATTGAATACCGTTCCATATATAGAAGGTGTATCTCGTGTAAATCGTGTCCAAATGTGCTCGATCTTGAAAATATTGTAGGATTCCGGCTAGATACCCCAAAGAGCACGAAATATCTCTCCGATTTGAGCATATTTCCATTGAATCCGGCTTAATTAGGGGTTGCCTTACTCATTTACCAAATTTCGATTTGAAATTGGTGTGCATGTGGTCTTTTCCTTACTCTGTATGATGGATTTCTTTTTTCTTATTCTGTATGATTGATTTTCTTTTCCTTATTCTGTATGATTGATTTCCTTTCCTTATTCTGTGTGATTAGTCTTCTTTCCATTTTCGTTCTTTCAGTTCCTACTACTATATAAACCCCTCCCCAATTTCCCCTCGAGGAGACTCTAGTCGGCTTAACAACTATGATTATTCTCTCACTTTCGCCTTCTATATTATTTCTGGTCTTTTGATTGTGGCCAGCTAAAAGCCAAGGCCACCAGAATCTTCTCTATTAGCTTCCCTAGTGCGAGCACTGCTCGGGGCTCACTAACGCTCCTGTGAATTCTGATGCACTAGGATCTGGGATTATCAATGTTGTCTTTCTTTTGACGTCACTGCTGAGATTCTAAGTTACTCACACTTTTGCTCGTTTATCTTCGCTACTGGTTAGCATTCTTGACCTTTTACAACCTTAATTATTACTCCTCTACTTGTTCATGTATGTGTATTCTGCGTGTCCACACTGTTGAACTTTTAGACAAGCATGCCTTAAGCTTCTTTATTATTTGTGAACTCCCAGCATTGTATTATTGTATGCTTTCTGTAATTCTATTGTCTCGATGATGTTCTATAGTTCCATGTTCTCTAGTATCGAACTCGATAAATTTCAACATGTGTAGTATACCTTCACTCGGTGTCATTGATTCAAATGGTTTCTCGCCATCTTAGGTTCTGTCTGATTGGTTATGCTCATGTTAGCCTTGATTGTCGTATCTTTTGCCCGTTATGAGTTCACATTCATGCCTTGGATTTCTGGTATTTTGTTTGGTAGAAACTACTCGCCCATAGTCTGCTTTAATCCTTCATGTGTAATCTGTTATTTCATCCAAACTGATCCCTGACTCTCTAATGTTATATCATTGTCTTGATCTCTAGCCAAGCATGTTTGTTTGCGATTTGATAATTGTGTTCATTGACCTGTCAATCCTGTATTCTTAGCATTGCTTCTAGGATAAACACCAATGTGTAGTTTATTTTTTAATCTCATGTGGGGCTGACTAACATGAATGGCTTCTTGTCCTGTAGCCTATACTTGACATATGAGTTCTTTAGAATCTTTGTGCTATAATTAATGTCCATCATGTTAAGTTTCGTGATCAACTAAGTGATGTTTGCCAAATTGTGCCCACTAGCATGTTGTTATGCTGTTTGCAACCAGATTATCACAAGATTCCCATGTTAAAACCTTCCTATAGAGACTGCACTCTACCTGCTTCTTGTCCATGATCCTGTTAGACTATCATCTAAAGGTCTTTAGGTTGTTTCTAGTTCATGCTTTACCTTGAAACTCTTTAGAATGGTTTACTGTCCTATGATGGTCAATCTTATCACTAACAAACTCTGTTTCTAGAATTACAAAATATAGGCTTGCCTCATATCTGTCTTGTGTGCCTTTCTATTTAGCATGGTCCTATTTATATGTCTTGGCTAGAACTGTTGATGGTTGTAGTTATAAGAACTAAGTGTTTAAGTTGTTCTATGAGTATTGTTCCACCTGCATAGCCAAATTTAGAATCCATTTGGGTAAAAAGTGTGTTATTGGACATGGGCATTGGATTCAGGCGCACTCTAGTTGTCTTGTGAGCCTGTGGGTTGGGTTTGCTGTTTGGTCGGAGAGTAAGACTATTGAAGGCCTGGAATATCCCTTGGTTACTTTTGTATTGGGCTTGTAATCGCTTTAGCGAGCTTGTTTCAGCTTGTATTTTGTCATTTTCAAGTCTGTATTTTTTAATTCTTGGTCCTGTAATAATTTGTAAACAAACAGTTAGGGTGCTAATGAAATTGGGAAAATAGGTATATTCTAATGCTTTCACAAAAGGGTAAGAAAATGCCTATAGTGTCTATGTGGTCTATTTGATATTTCGTTCAATATGCCTTATATGCTGTTTAGTTTCATGTTTTGTACACTAATAGAAAGCAAGCCTATAGGAATCATGCATGCTTTTCACTTCATTTGTCAAATATGCTACACTTGTTTCCATGTCTCCTATTTAACACTCTTAGATAACATGTTTATAGGATACAACAATGCAATACCTTTACTTGCCTAGATATCATGACTATAGGGTCTTAACTAATTAATCAACTATTTCGTGTTGTTTTCTTTGTACTGCTTCACTTAGATATCATGCATGTAGGGATAAAGTGTTACAAAATCAAGTCCATTCGCCAGTTATTAGAAATCTTGCCCATAGGATGTTGATTGACGCTGCTAATCTTGTGTTTTCAAATGACTTCACTGCCTAATTATGCGAATATTATAGATCACGCCTATAGGGAATGTCACCTGCATAAGACGCATGTCTATAAAATGAGCATTAGTAATTCAGAATTATGAGATTGTTTTCACTACATTATTATGCAAAACAATTAGATACCATGTCTATAGGACTTGCAATACTCAAATTTGCATATACGTTAGTCTGGAAATTACAGCATTGCCTATATAATACTGGAATCCAGAATCATATAGAAATTATGCCTATAGGACTTAACGATTCCAACATGTCTTAATGTCGTCTACTGCCTAACCAGAAATCAGTCTGTGTGCTTTCCTGCTTATGTGTGAGGATTAATTGAGCCTTTTATTGCAATTATATGCAGTCTTATTTGTTTTTGTTTGTCGCCTAGTTTTATCATTTTTGAGTGCCTGGGTGGAGTCTAGAACTACCAAATAGTAGGTCCAAAGCCTCTTGGACCATAGGCATGGGACGGGTAATGCACGCATAGGGTACGACTTAGAAATGAATTAGAACACCTTTAAGTAAATAACTTTAATATAGTAATCGAATAGCAGGAGATGATAGTTTGTGCCCGATGAATAATATGAGCAACCCCTACCTTAAGGGAGTTGCGAAGTATTATTTATGTTGCACGGGGTGATCCTTTAGACTAAAAAACTTAGGATCCCCCCTTTTCTCATTTATGTACTTGTTATCTATATTTAGTCGTGGAATGTATATCAACATGGTTTGTACCTACGTAGTCATTAAAACTTGTATCGATTCCCATATGTTTTAACAAGACTCTACGACTTTCGAATTTCACTTCTATTTATTTGATCACCTAGCTTAACTATATAATCCACATAGTCTAAAGTTCGGTCGGTACCCACAATTGTGGACCTTGAAGAGTGCCTAACACCTTCTCGTTGAGGTAATTTAAGCCCTTACCCGATCTTTGGTGGCGTTGACTAGTCAAACAGAGTTATTTGCAAACGGGTGCCCTAACGTACCGTAAAAATCGTTAGGTGACGACTCTTCTTTTAATACCTTCCTTTAAAAGAGTTGTCACACGCCGAAACCCGCTTTCACGAGAAAATGGGGTGCGACAACAGGATCTTTAGTTCTACGAACTATGACCTTGATGTTAGCCTTAGATGTGTTAAGTCCGCCCGGGAAAGCCTTTCTGCCGAGGTTACCCAACTCAAAGAAGAACTTAAGTGCCCAGTAACTTCCCTCGTTGTCGAAAAACTTATGCCATGTACAACCTGAGGAGAAAAAACTTGGAAGAGGCCAAAGCATGTATCATTGACTATGATGCCAAAATTGCTAAGGCCCGAGAGCTTGAGTTGTTTGCTAAAACTGGACTCCCGGTGAAGTCTGATGCTCTTGTTTCTTCTGGCTTCGGTTCCGAGTTTTCGGGAACTGAAGAGGAATCGGAGAGCGACGATGCTGAAAACCAGACTAGGGAAAACGTCTATCCATCGGTGGACCCACCTACTTCTCCCGGGGATGCGGACACTTCTCTTCATCCTAGTTCCGGAGACACTACATTTTAGCTTTTATTTTATTTTTCCCATTGTGTACTTTTACCATTTTGACATGTTCTTGTAAATAAAGACATATTTTTGCTCAAGTATTGTTTGAGTCTTACTTTCGTTTGAATATCCATGCAAGTCTTTAACCTTTGCATTTGCTTAAGAATTCTGTGCACGTTTTTCTGTTCGCGCTTTACTATGTGTAGTCTCAGATGCATTTTCCTTGAAGCACTTTGGTTCCGAGCATTATCCCTTTTACGTGAGAGTATCTATAAGTATTTTCGCAAGTTTACTTTTTGCGTCCTTTCATGTACGTCTTTGGGTGCATTTTTACTCGAAGGCATTTTGATTCCAGGCACATCTTCTTCCGAAACCAACCCTTTAACGTGAGGGTTTTCATAAGAGAGGGCCTTATTATGTTTACGGTGCCCTCGAAGAGGACGTCTCATGTTCATTACGGTACTAACATTTGAAGTACTTATTTAACTTTCAAATGAAAAATTTAGTTCATCGTTCAAACAAGAAACAAGATAAAAACAAAAGCATTTCATTTCATATAATTTCTTCTATTTTCTAAAGTACACAAGCATTTATTATGCAAAAACGAAATTGCTATTACTTGTGGCTATCTTGTACAACTTGTTTCTATAGGGCTGGCTGCGTATTCCCCGGTCCCGATGATACATTTTATTTCCTGATTTTTGTTTCCCGGTTGATGTGGAAGTCAATGCTATTGTATCCTCATATCATTCCCTCCAGTGTTCGAATGCGAAGAATACGAATTGAAACTTGTTTGTTTGCCTTGCTATCAAAGGTCTTATTGATGATGTCTTCGTAGTATGCTTTCTATTGCTGTCTAATTAAAAACCTTGCCAGAAAAACCCAATTGGGACAAAAACTGAACGAAGGGAATGCAACACATACTTTCTGCTTGAATAATGTTCATCGGCAATAATATCTTTTGAGGTATTCCACGTTCCAGTTGCTAGGCAACTTTTCTCCATTTTGGTTCTCCAACTCGTATGAACCTTTCCCAGTGATAGCAGAAATCCTGTAGGGACCTTCCCATATTGGACCTAGCTTCCCCGTGTTGAGATCCCGGGTATTTTGGGTTACTTTCCTCAGAATCAAATCTTCTAATTTGAAATAACAGAGGTTGGTTCTTCGATTATAATATCACTCCATTCTCTGCTTTTGAGCTGCCATTCTTACACGCGCCAAGTCTCTGCGTTCCTCGAGCAGTTCCAAGTTGATTAACATTGCTTCGTTGTTCTATTCTTCATCTGCCCGAAAATATCTCAAAGTGGGTTCACCCACTTCTACCGGGATTAGGTCTTCAGCACCGTACACAAGGAAAAAATGAGTTTCTCCTGTGATCGATTTGGCCGTTGTTCGGTAGGCCCATAGAACTCCGGGCAATTCTTCAGCCCATTGGCCTTTTGCTGCTTCCAACCTTTTCTTGAGGTTTTGAATAATCACTTTGTTTGTTGACTACGCTTGATCGTTTGCGCTCGCATGATAAGGAGAAGATGTGATCCTCTTTATCTTCAAATCTTAGAGGAACTTTGTAACTTTTGCACCGATACATTGTGGCCCATTGTCGCATGCTATCTCTTTTGATATTTCGAACCTACAAATTATATTTTCCCACAGAAAATTGACTACTTCGCGTTCTCCGATATTCTGATAAGGACATGCTTCCACCCATTTAGAAAAATAGCCAGTCAGATTTAAAAGAAACCTTACCTTTCTGGGAGTCGGTGGCAGTGGTCCGACGATGTCCATCCCCCATTTCTTGAACGGCCATGGGGACAGAATCAAATGTAAGGGTTCTGCCAGTTGGTGTACTAGTGGTGCGTAGCGTTGGCACTTATCACATTTTTGTATGAAGTTTTTGGCGTCTTGTTCCATGCGAGGCCAGTAATATCCTGCCCGTACCAACTTCAGCACCAAAGAATCTGCGCCCGAGTAATTTTCGCATATCCCTTCGTGGACTTCTCTCGTGATATAATTAGCTTCTAACGCTCCTAAGCACCAGGCCAGTGGGCCTTGGAAGGTTTTTCTATACAATTGGCCTCTCTTAATGCTAAATGTGCAGCTTTGGCCCATAACGCCTGTGATGCTTTGGGATCTTCGGGAAACTTCCCGTGCCCGAGATAGTCGATTATTTCATTTCTTCAGTCCCAGACCACACTAGTCAAATTTACCTCACATTAACCATCTATATCCAAGACTGAGTTCATCAGTTGCACTACCATCCCGGACTCCGATCCCTTTATTTCCGTTGATGATCCTAAGTTTGCTAATACGTCCGCTTCTGCGTTATCCTCCCTCGGGATATGAGTAATTGACCACTCCCGGAATCGTGCCAAAAGAGCCTGGACCTTTACCACGTATTATTGCATACGTTCTTCTTTAGTATCAAAGATCCTGTATACCTGATTTACCACCAGCTGCGAGTCACATTTGATTTCGATAACCTCGGAATCAAGTTACTGGGCCAATTCGAGCCCTACAATCAAAGCTTCAAACTCTATTTCATTGTTAATTAGAATGATCGTTCTGATGGCTTGCCTTAAGATTTTCCCTGAAGGCGTGATTAAGAATATTCCGAGTCCGGACCCTTTTACGTGGGAATCTCCGTCCGTAAATAAGCTCCAAACCCCCGATGTCGATTCCGACACCATTATTGCCTCCTTGGTTGCCAGAGGCAGTAGTCACGGACTGAAATTGGCCATGAAGTCTGCCAAGACTTACGACTCAATCGCAGTCCTTAGTTTATATTCTAAGTTTAACTTACTCATTTCGATGGCCCATTGGCTAGTCTACCCGAGAGCTCAGGTTTATGAAGGATGTTCCGCAAAGGAAAAGTAGTCACCACAACTATCTGGTGGCATTGGAAGTAGGGCCTTAACTTTCGAGCGGCGACTACGAGAGCTAAGGCTAGTTTTCCCAAATGTGGGTAGCGAGTTTCTGCTCCCGTTAAATTTTGCTAACATAATAAATGGAAAATTGCGTACCTTCGTCCTCCCGGACTAAAACCGCACTTACCGCAACTTCTGAAACCGCGAGGTAGACTAGCAATGTTTTACCTTCTTTTGGTTTTGAGAGAAAAGAATGGCTTGATAAGTACTTATTCATGTCCCTCAAAGCCTGCTAGAACTCCAGTGTCCATTCGAAATTATTTTTCTTTTTGAGCAGTGTGAAGAAGCGATGGCATTTTTCCGACGAACGGGAAATGAACCTGCTCAAAGCTGCCAATCTTCCTGTGAGCATTTAGATTTCCTTTACGTTCGACAATTGATCCAGGATATCTTCTATAGACTTGTTTTTGTTGGGGTTTATCTAAATTCCCCTTTGTGAGACTAGAAATCCCAGAAACTTACCAGAATTGACCCCGAACGCGCATTTCTCAAGATTAGGTTTCATGTTATGCTTCCTCAGGATGTCGAATGTTTCTTGCAAATGCTTAAGTTGGTCACATGCATTCAAAGACTTAACGTGCATATCATCTATATAAACTTCCATAGTCTTTCCTATTTTCTTTTCAAACATCTTATTTATGAGCCGTTGATAAGTGGCTCCGGCGTTTTTCAACCCGAAGAGCATCACATTGTAACAATATGTACCGAAATTCATTACAAACGAAGTCTTTTACTGATCTTCTGGGTTTATCCTGATTTGGTTTTACACGGAATAAGCATCGAGGAAACTCATTAACTCGTTCCCGGTGCGGGATCAATCATTTGATCGATATTTGGCAGTGGGAACGAGTCTTTCAGGCACGCCTTATTAAGGTCTTTATAGTCTGCACACATGCGAAATTTATTGTTCTTCTTAGGAACTACTACTACATTGGCTAGCTAGTCTGGATATCTTACCTCTCGGATCGAACCGATATTAAGCAAGAAGGTTACCTCTTCTTTGACGAATTTATTCTTGGCCTCAGAAATAAGGCATTTCTTTTGTCTTACCGGAGCTACATTGGGATCCAAACTCAGCTTGTGCACGGCTACTTCCGTCGGGATACCTATCATATCCTCGTGAGACAATGCAAAACAATCGGCATTAAATTTACGGGATTCAATACAACCAGACCTGAGCTCCGGGTGCAGTCCTGTCCCCAAATGGAATTTTCTTTCTAGGAATTTTTCGAACAATGCAACTTGCTCCAGTTCCTCCACTGTGAACTTCATTGCGTCCATCTCTTCTGGAACTTGAAAATATCTCAGCACCTGATAATGTTCTGAGGACTCTACTCACGAGCTAACTTTTTCTAGCTCAGGGGTAGGTGCCTATTACATCCCATACTTTAATATTAGGATGAGTCGTAGTAATCCATATGAGCTTAAAGGGATTAAGACCATTCATGAGATTATAGAGGATTTGTGACTATGTTATTGTAAGACCTCGTAAGTTTAACAACTTTGATATAATTATATACATTTGATATGGTATTTTGAGTGGAGTATTTTTGTAAAAAAAAAAGGTTTGAAAAATATGATTTTGTATAGTTATTAATATTACTACTTTCGAACATATTTTAAATTATACACATAATATGAGAAAGTTTATGAGATTTTCTTTATTGTAAAGGTAGAAATTATTTTTTTCACAAGAAAAGAAGGTTATCGTTTTACCATTTTAAGAATTAAGGGTACGAAAATTTGTACTCTTTATATGAAATTAGAAAAATTAGAAGTTGAGAAAATATATGTATTTTTACATGGATGTTTTAATGAAATAATAGTGTATGTATTGATTTTCTATGGTACCACATGACCATGATAGTAAGATGAATAAAGTATGATAAAATTGAGTAGTATTTTAAGTAATTTAAGATAATTCTTAATTATGTGAATAATTGATTAATTGTGGGGATAATTATGGTATTAAATAGGATTAAGTGGATAAAGATTTTATGGGCTGCCACATGGCATTAAGCTAGGCCAAGGTGGCACCAATATGCATGATGAGTCATAACACATAAGGTGCCTTGTTTACACGTGAAAGTCTTTGGATAATTACCTTTGTTTTGGTTTCTTTATTAGTGATATAACTTGGAAAAGTTTTGGAAGACATGACAGAAGAAGGCCGAAAAAATTGTTTGATGATTTAGAGTATGGAGTGAATATTAGTCGAATAAGAAATAATGTGCTATGATATCAAGAATATCATACGGATTTTCCCTACTTCGATCCACCGTTACGTATTTTTTTGCAAATACGTGTGTTAGAGGGATTGTCAAGAGAATCGGCTCAGGTATATTAAGGCTATCCCTCTCTTTTCTTTTGGCATGATCCAAGTAATGATACATAAACGTAATATTATTCCATAAATGGTTATACTCTTAGTAGTTAAGGATGTCTACGTTATTCATTCCTATGAAATGTATGTCTAAGTACGCTCCTAAGTCTCTATTGAGGTATATGATAAAGATGTTAATGTTCATAATGGTATTATATGCATCATGCATTTACCATCGAGCTACGGTCGATTGGGCAGTTACATATTTACCCCCGAGCTACGGCCGGCCGGGCAGTCATGCATTTACCATCGAGCTACGGCCGGTTGGGCAGTTATACATTTTCCACCGAGCTACGGCCGGTCGGGCAGTCATACATTTACCACCGCACTACGGCCAGTCGGGATAGTTATCACTGATCAGTTGGGCAGTCATGCATCATACGATATGGATAATAGTCTCAAAAAGAAGCATTATATATATATAAGTATAATAAGTATGCATATACGGTGGCACTTCAGAGATTCAGGTTAATTTTATATGTCTTTAATTAATGTTGGGTTATTGTTATGTTTCAGTTCTGCCTTACATACTCGGTAAATTATTCACACTGATGTCCTTTTGTTGGGGACGTTGCATTCATGCCTGAAGGTATAGATGATCAGTTTGACGAGCCCTCATTGTAGACGAGGTTAGCATTCAGCGAAGGATCGGTAAGACTCCACCTCATTTGGAGTGTAACCGAGTCTATAAGTCATCGTGTCAGAGTTTTGCTACAGACTTATGGGTAGGCCGGTACCCTGTCCCATTTGATGTCGAATAATCTTAGAGGCTTTGTAGACAGAGGTTCATTATATACAGTATGTCAGAGTCCTTGATGGCCCATATGTATTCATGTTTTAAGAAAGATGGTTCAGTGATACAGTGTTTGCTCATTTATAGTTATACATTACGAGTTGTGGTCATCTTGGCCCATGACAGTTATAAAAAATAAGTTACAGAGTGGTTCGCTCGGGCTAATACAACACTGGGTACCAGCCACGCCTCCCCAGGTTTGGGGCATGACAGTGCCGGTTCATGTAATTTCTATATCGTGTGCTCCTTCCCTTTGCTATTGGAAACCAAAATTGCATTCATCTCTCTTGCTGCCGGTTGATCAACTCTTATCTGCTTGATTCCTTCGGGCGTTGGAAACTTTAGCCATTGGTGATATGTTGAGGGTATAGCTTTTATCTCGTGTAACCATGGCCTTCCCAGGATGATATTATATCCCATGTCACCATCTACTACTTCGAAGAGAGTTATTTTCATTGACCCATTCGCGGACGAATGTTCTTAAGGGGGGAGACTGTGAGACCCCAGGTGTTTCTCTCTTCTCTTACGTAATATACGTAACGTGGCGTGGTTATATTAGGTATATATGATTGGGTATAGCACATTGGGAGAATAAGACTGAAAATGTGTGGTAATATCAAGGAACTAAACTAAAGCTTTAAGTCAAAGGAATCCCTTAAACAAAGGTTCATGGTTAAAGAAATGGCTCGGGTAGCACCCCGCGCGTTCGAAAGGTTTAAGTTAACTTGCACATGTGGGATAAGACTAAGAGTGTATAATATGCTAAGAATAATGTGTTATGAGGTATTATAATATCACACTCGTCACATGTTAAGTTTTGGAGTCAAGCAAGTTGCGAAATAAAGGTCGGCAAAAGTTATCGTAAATTTCTCTAATAAATATTTTAAACTTTGGGTCAAATGTATCAGATCATTTATCCTAATATATAAAGATTTATGGGACCCACAACCTACCAAATCGAAGGTCTACGAGTCTAGTTTGCAACCAAAGAAATCTCACATCAAACCGACGTTGGAGTAAACAGTTATGACTGTTTTACCGCGGACTGTCCGGGCTGAAATCGGATCGCGAACCGGGTCGGGTCAAACAAGTGGTATAAGTCGGAAAATCCGACTTTTAAGACCCCAAAACATTTCATCTTCGTCCCAAAATAGTGAGAAAGCTTAAGAGAGGGTTTCATGGTGTTCTTGAGTGATTAAGGTCCGTTTTTAACAATTTCTATCGTTAAAATTTGCCCCCGTGCCTAGAAGCGCAATCTCTACGCTTTGCAATCGTTTTCCCCTTCTATTAGCTGTGTTTGGAGCAATTTTTGGAAGATAGGAAATTGTTATTCATGTCATAACCTTACAGTCTAGGCTTAGTATTTCAGATGTTGTGCTGCCCGATCTGTTGGGCCCCCAGTCTAGTTAGCTAGTATGTTTAGTGGCTAACTCGATCGAATAAAGTATCGAGTGCCAGTCGTGCCTCCCCTAGTTTGGGGCGTGACAATCACGCTCGCAAGGTTGAATCCAGCGAGGAGCTTTGTTGCCGGAATAATGCTTCCGGTGAGTTTAGCTTGCTCCAATACTCTCCATTGTATGATATTAGTTGAACTTCCTAGATCCACTAGAACACGTTTAATCTTAAAATCCAACACATTTAAAGAAATTACCAGTCATCGTTGTGTGGTAACAACAATCCCTCCTTGTCCTCCTCCGTGAAAGTGATATCGTCTTCCCTAAATCTTTTACTATGAGTTATTGATACTTTAGTCTTCTTCGCTACCAAAAGGGTGACCCCATTAATCTCATTCCCTCCGAAGAACATATTGATCATTTGGTGTGGGGGTTCTTCTCCTGCTTTTGAAGGTTCCGCGTTGTCTCTGTTACGACCATAATTGTTCTTAGACCGGTCACTCAAGAATTCTCTGAGGTGACCATTCTTGAATAGTGTTTCCACCTCTTCCCGGAGGTGTCGGCAGTCCCTTGTTCGGTGGTCGTTCGTCAACGGTGAACTTGTTTGCTGCCCGGAAGTTTCTGCCACGACCTTCGGTCCGCTCGTAAGGCAAAATCCGACCCCTCGAAGTCCGTCTGCTCGCATCGTAGTCATTCTTTGATTTTTCTCTACTTTTCTCCCGTCCAAAAGGCCGATGATGTAGAACTGACCTGGTCATCTTCGATCCTTATCTTTGACTCGTACCGACTGTGGACATCTGCCCAAGTTGTTGCTTGAAACTCAAGTAGGCTCTCCTTTAGCTTCCGGGAAGCGTCTGAGCTTCTTGGATTCAATCCTTTGGTGAATGCTTCAGCTGTCCATTCATCCGGGATAACTGGGAGCAACATTCTTTCTTTCTGGAATCGGGTAACGAACTATCGTAATAATTCAGATTCTCCCTGTGCGATTGTGAATATGTCGGCCTTCCGGGTTTGTACTTTTCTGGCCCCGGCATAAGCCTTGATGAAAAAATCCACAAGCATCTCAAAAGAATCTAAGGAGTGCTCGGGTAATAATGAATACCATGTTATAGCTCCCCTCGTGAGAGTTACTCCAAATTTCTTTTAGCAACACAGATTCAATTTCGTGAGGAGCTAAATCATTTCCTTTTACCGCCGTTGTGTAGGTGGTAATATGCTCCTGTGGGTCTAAAGTTCCATCATACTTTGGCACTTCAGCCATTTTGAACTGCTTCGAGATTAGTTTTGGTGCCGCACTCAGCTTGTACGGCAATTGAGTATACTTCTTTGAGTTCAGGCCTTTCAATACTGGTGGCACGCCTGGGATTTGGTCCATGCATGCGTTTACTTCCCTCATAAACCGTAAAAGTTCATTCTTGAACGGGTCGTTCTCGTTGTTGAGACCGGATCCACTCCCCCAGCCCCGTTGGAGCCAACTTTACCCCTGGGAGTGTTGTCGTCGATTCTATGCGTTGTTTGGTTTGCGGGAACACCAGGAGGAATTGGATCTCGTTTGTTTGCATTATTCGAAGCCCCCGATAGCGCCTGCTTCAGCTTCGTCATAACCTTATCGTGCCACGTGAGATGGCCTAGAATGATCGTTTGTTGCTCTTGCAGAACCCTCACTGCATCCACGACATGCTCCTCATCAGCATCATCGAGAGTTGTCTCCTGAACTTGTCGAGGGTGCTACCTGTCATGAACTGGCGTGGAGTCATTCCCCTCATTGCGGATGTTACTGATTGAATCCTCGAAATGAGGCTGATCCCCTCGAATTTCAGGGTTGTGCATGTCGTTAACAGTGTTATCTGCCATTTTTTGTATTTTTTCTAAGACAAAATAATCAAATCACGTTAGTAAAAAAGGCAAGGATCAATTTAATTGCACTATTTATAGCTGTATCTAGGGAAAAGGTCCTAGGATCGTGCCCTCCTTTAATGTCAATTATGAGGGTCATTGATGAAGATGTAATAGTGAACATAAATGCCAAATTCTCTGTAACGTACCGTCTCTCTTAATGCTATAGAATATTTTTTATTAAATGCTACCGGGCGCAGAGTATTTAATACACCTTTATGAACGTTATCCCTTCCGGTGACAAGTGAAATGATTGCGTTGGGTCTTCGGTCATCCCCGTCTTGGGTTCCACGTGCATCTTTCCTTTAAATAACCACGTGTCATATCATATTTCACCATATACAAGAGACGAAGCAGAGTTTGAAATTTGTGAATTCTGAATTTACACTGAACTTTTAACTCATTTGGTTACTTAATTTACAATTAAATATTTATACATATTAATCAATTTTCTAATACAAAAATAATATCTAATTAAAAATAATTGGACTCTTCCGAACCTGTAAAAATACACTATCTCCGCCCTTTACTAGGAAGTATGCTGGGAGCAAAAGCACATGGGAACTCGTTGTTCTTTTCTTGGTATAAACGAAAACTCCATCTATATATAGTATACAAACTAAATACTAAGGAAAGCGCAGGATTCAAGATTTGATATATACTCCCTCCGTTCACTTTTATTTGACATGTATGCTAAAAATAAATTTTTATATTTACTTATCAATTTACGCATATCAAGGAAAGACAATTTTTTTTCCTGTTATACTCACAGTATTTATTACTCATTTTAAATTATTTTCTCAAATCCAATAAAATATGCATCAATTAATATGAGTATTATGATAAATTATACACTTTATTTATTATTTTTTAAGGGGTGCGAAAAGTCAAAACATGTCAAGTAAAAATGAACGGAGGGAGTATTAATATTATGGTATTACGCGCCTTTAGCATTGTGCAGCAGATCAGGGGTTACTCCTAATCCAGAAGAAATGACGCTGATGCCTATGGGTTGCGAACATGGTTGCCAAGTATTCTTTGTCCAGCTATACAGGTAGCAGACTGTTAGTCCAACTGAGTTAGTGGGAGAATCATATGTAAAGGCCATTCATTAATTAAAGTATAGTAGAATTCATATCCAAGCAAACAGTAATACAACTAATCAGGACGGATGCACGTGGAACAAAGCGATTAGTTGAAATTTTTTAGTAATATTATACGGAAATAATAAGATGAAGGAAATAACACCGGTTGACATATATTGTTGCTTGGCACACTAGTTAAGTTACTAATTTTGAGAGAGCTTCTATTGTTAAAAATTGTAAATAGATAGAATTGAAATAGATAGAATTGAACTCACGCCTTCTTTTAACTTAAGACTCAACAAAATAACTGGACTAAGATTATTTCTTGTTAGGTAATGTGATAATTAGTACTATTATTTATTTTTTTATGTTCTATAAATATTGACACCACTTATAAAAAATCTTGCATGTAGATATTAAATCTAAGGTTTTAATTTGAAATTGGGATCATAAAAAGGTAAAGACGTTGCCGGTATCCCACGCTTCTTGAGGATTTACAAAGTTAATTAGAATATGTTACCAAGCTCGAGCTCACTTCTGACGTTAAGTTGATCAGTGCATGCATTCATGTGAAGTTTCATGGATTCCACATCTTTATTCTATTTTCTGTCTACTTGAGGGGATGCAGCTGACGAGATATTCTGTTTGAAAAGTATTCTAGTTTCCATTTCATAAATGCCACACCTAATTACAGAGATGCGTTTTGGCATCGCACAACTATATAGTATAAAAATCCAGGCATGTTTTAGCAACGAGTCAGAGAATCACTTTAAATTTCTTATAGATTTAAGAGTTGGGTATGCTCTGTCAAAAGTATTACTCCTACTTATATTGGATCACCAATTCCATCTATGCCCTAATCCATCACCCTTCCATTTTATAGAGACGAGTACATGCAACCTGCCCCCGAAGGATTTTTGTCACTTTTTCTTTTTGTTGGGGGGAGTGTGATTAATTATTACCATGGGTTATAATAATGTAAAATTATCTCATATCACTTAATTATGATTAAGTGGTATAAATAAGTGTATCTTGTATTTATTAATTTGATGTAAATACAGATTTGAATATATTTTCGCTTTTGTATTGCGAGTTTTTTTTTAATTAATGTTGAGCAGTGGAGGATTAGGAGCAAGTTTTGGTCATTTGGTGCAATGCCACCGAAGGAGATTCCTTAAGAAGCCCACACGATGACGCATGATTATTAAGCTATAGAATATCCAGAAAGGAGTTAAAAAATAGTATAGTATTGATGTTTCTACTTCTTTTTCATTTTTTCCCCTTCTCCTCTCGATATATTGGTGACTCTAACACGCTTGACCCACTAAAGCTGAAAAGAAACATGAAAAATAGGGAAGGAAACATTATTGTAGTCAACAAAACTAAAAGAGTGAAAGGAATAGGGAAATTATTAGGCTGATGAAAATAAAACAAATAAGTTTGGCCCGGCCCCTTCAAACTCTGAAATACTATCTTATAGGACTCTAGATTGTCTTATTCTTTTTTTAGCCATTTATCTCTACATTTACCTCCAACTAATTATTTATGTTACTAACAATTATTGATTGTTAAACAACTTCCTGAGTATCTTTAAGTTATTGGACACAAACTTATTTTTTTAATACTTAATTAGCTATTGGGATTGATAAAATAACTCCAGTTTCTACTTGCCCATGACCGTACGCATTCCGAGTAAATTTCACAACTAATCATATAATAATTATTATTTTTCACCAAAGTTATATAACTTTGTTTTCTCACACAAAAATCATATAACAATGTCATTTTTTCATCAAAGTCATATAACTATATTTTCTCACACAAAAATCATAAAACTTTTACTAACTCACACAAAAATCATAGTGATCGAAAAATATAAAATTTTAGTAGTATTTTCTTATTTTGTAATTTTTATTTTTTATTTTCAGTCTAATATATAATAATCCAATTAAAATAGGAATGAGCTCAGCGTGACCTGGCCCATCCGACCCAATACTCATACATATAAATTAAAATAATACTAAAAGTGAATAGTAAATCTATCAAAAGATGATACTTCTATATATCTTTTATTTTTCTTTTCAAGATTTTTAATCAAATTGATAGCATTTTTATTTCAATTGCTCTCTAATTATACCTTTTATTTCTTTATTTTTTTGTCAGAATCTCATGCATTCCGAACTAAATGAATTCACTTTTAGTATTATTTTAGCTTACGTATATGGGTATTGGGACAGGTTGGGTTGTGTCATTCCTATTTTAAGGAAGGAAAAAATATAAAATTAACCATCCGGCCGAAACTAATTGTATTTGCTAGCCAATATATATATATATATATATATATATATATATATATATATATGAGAGAGAGAGAGAGAGAGAGAGAGAATGTGTATGTTATATGTAAATAATACATGCGCGCGCGCGCACACATATATAATATTTTATCGGCTATTAGTTTTAGGAGCGGTTCAAAATATACTCATATTTCTTCTATTTTAATTGGGTAATTATTTATTAGACTGAAAATATAAAATAAAAAAACCGTAAATTAAAAAAATACTACCGAAAAATTTATTTTCCGATCGCCTATGATTTTTGTGTGAATTAATGAAAGTTTTATGATTTTTGTGTGAGAAAACAAAGTTATATGATTTGGGGAAAAAAGTCATAATTATATGATTTTTGTGTGAGAAAACAAAATTATATGACTTTGATGAAAAAAAGTAATAGTTACATGATTATTTGTGAAATTTACCCAATATTATTTTTTATATTAACCAACTTGAGCCAGAGTAGCAAAATAGTTGAGCCATGTTCAAAATTTTCATTTTCACATTTTAAAGATACATACTTCAGTATAGTTCACATGTGATGACATTAGACGTGTCATACATGCATCGAGTACAAGAAACTCCACTACTGAATTTCTTTATATTAGTGACAAATTAAATCTTTATAAACTTAAAATTAAGAATGAAAAAGAGTTCATATCTACTGGACTTATTGGACTCCTAATGATTCATTAGTATTTTGACTGGCGAACAATAATAATAATGCATATAATAGCACCAAGTTCTTTGCAGTTAATATATACCTTCTCTCTCTAACTTTATTTTTCTTTTTGCTCTTTGCTGGGTGGGTTGAACTTCTCTCTCCAATGGCGCGTGCTTTGTTTAATGCATTATTGGTAGAAGGTAGAATTATTAAAATAAGGAAAATTGAAATTGTCAGTGCGTCACTGGCGGTTACGATCACCGATGAACTTGTTATCTCCCTTTTTTTCTACGATAAATTATTACCGTATGAGAATAATTAGTCGTGCAGGTAACAGACTAACAGTAGGGCAGAGATGTTAAATGGACGGATCACGTCGGATATAGGTTAGTAAAAACTAAATAATGTAAAAATAGATAATCTATTCGATCCAACTAATATTCAATACGGATAGAAAATTAGTTAAATAATGGATAATATAAATATTCATATTATCTATAACTTTTTTATATGATCATTTTTGGAAGAATTTTTAATTTTTCAAGGAACCCTAATTTGAATCTTTTCACCTATAAAAGTTAAATCTATTTGTCATATATTTTTTAAGTAGATAATATGAATTTTATCCATATTTGACTAATTTTTAATAAATTTATTATCCAACGCATTTGTTAATGAATAATATGAATAGATAATTATTTTTTTATCCATCCCCTTGCCACAACAATTGGTATACCATATCTCATCTATTCAACTACTAGTAGTAGCTCGTAAAATCAAATAAGAAGGGAGAGTTTTGTGCAAAAAGAAAAGAAAAAAAAGGATAATAATAAAGAGAGAGTGTTGGTAGTCTTTGCTGTTATAGTTATTTTATCAAGCGCCCTGTCAGTTTAGCAATGTAAGCATTGACTTTTCTCTCTCTCTTCTCGTCTCTCTCATAAGATTGTCGGCTTCCATTTACTATTCGAGGAGTAATTTATTTACTTTATAGCTAAGCAGTGTGTGTATATAATTACATATGCCATACCCAAAACATATAGCCCACTGCCCGTCCTTGCCTAAAATCATTTCTGTTTCTTGTTTCCGCTGTTTCGTTAATCTGTTTCTTCTTCTTCTTCTTCTTCTTCTTCTTCTTCTTCTTCTTCTTTTTTGTCTGTTACTCTCTGAAGCTGGATCCTCTTCAATTCATTCATTAAGCAGTCTGAGTTGTTGTTCTGTACTGTAATTCAGATCCTATATATGCTCAAGGTTTCGCCATCATCTTAATTAGTGCATATATAGTCAAGCTGGATAGCTTCAGTTCTTGTAATCCTTAGTCGCACAATTATAAAAAACCTCTAAAGCATGTAACTTTAGTTCTCCTAGCTTCTCCTTTCCACCAAAAAAATTAAAAAAAAATCTTTTTTTTTCCATTTGTTATGTTTCCTGCCGGATTCTGATTATTCTGAGGATCAAACGATCTGGCCGTTAAACTGAATATCGTGTAGCTAAACATTTAAAAAAGCCAAAAAATCATGTAATTACTTCTCCTTTGAAAGAAACCTAGCTCATCTAATAAAACAAAAAACAAAAAAAAAACAAAGGAAAACTATCGGAGATGCCGGAATTTGAATCACCAGTATCGGCGCCGGCAACGCCGGGGACACCAACGCCGCTATTCTCGTCGATTCGAGTGGACTCAATGGAGTCTAATTATGATCGAAAGTCAATGCCCCGATGCAAGTGCTTGCCTTTGGATGCTCCAACATGGGGCACCCCTCACACGTGTCTTTCTGACTTCCCTGCACCAGACGTCTCCCTCACCCGCAAGGTACACACGTTCTCAACTATTAATTTGCATTGGATAAAAATAGTAGAAATCATGCTAGATAGTAACTCTAAAGGGATTATAATTAGTAGTTAAATTTTGAAGAATTAACCAAATAGCCGTCCACCCAATCAACTAAATTAAAAATAGTCAATAAAAGTATAATATGTGCATAATGTTTGTATTATACATGTATAATTATGTATAATCAGTGTATAATTTATATATATGGCTAGAAAAAATAAATAATAAATGTTGCCGGCTATTTGTGTAAAGATTCCTTAAATTTTTGGGACAAAAATATCTTGAATTATATTTAAGTTAAGATTTTTAGTTTACGATTTCATAACAAAAATAAGTATTGACTAATGTATAAATAACATGAGAATGACTATCTGTTATTAAAATCACATATTCACATTTCATTTGTCAAGGTCCAATGGTTGCGATAACTAGCTAGATTGTGTCAATTGGACCAGCTTTTGCCAGTCTCTCGATTGCTAGAATGTTGTCATATTATATTTTTCTTTAAGATATTTGCATCTCTTTTTAAGATAAATTCTGGTGATATTGATTATTTATTTTTTGCCTATGCTATTAGATTTTCATTAATTTAATTTTTGGTCCACGTAGAATACCCGGCTATTAATCAAGTTTTAGTTAGACAAATTGGGGGTTAGGTAGATCATATGGGTACTTAATAAACCATTACAAGCATGATTATGTCACAAGATACATTTATTAAACTCAGATTAATATCCTTTTGTTATACTCAAAAATGCATATCCAGACTCGTTTTTTTTAGTTACCAATACTCGTTTTGTGGTGAAAGACTCTGTAATATTTAAGTACAAAAATAAGCGAATAAAACGAGGAAAACTTGAAGGACGTACAAGCTCACTCTCACGAGTCACGGGTATGAAATGTGCTACAAATATAATCTTAAAATTTAGCAAGTTTTTGTTGTGCCAATAGATAATAAACCGACGCTCACTGTTCTAGTAGTTCATGAACTTGCAAGTTCTGATTTCTGACATAGAACTCCTTCGTTGTTACTTTGTTGCATTTATAGAACTAATTGTCATATCCTAAAGCATAGAAACTTGTGTGTGGATACAGTTGGGAGCAGAGTTCGTGGGGACATTTATCCTTATATTTGCTGCAACAGCTGGGCCAATTGTGAACCAGAAGTACAGCGGCGTAGAATCTCTAATAGGAAATGCAGCTTGCGCTGGGCTGGCCGTTATGATCGTGATTCTGTCAACAGGCCATATTTCTGGAGCACATCTTAATCCGTCGCTCACCATCGCATTTGCAGCACTTCGTCACTTTCCGTGGGTTCAAGTGCCGGCCTATGTTGCAGCGCAGGTTTCAGCATCCGTTTGTGCTTCTTTTGCTCTCAAGGGTGTTTTTCATCCTTTCATGTCTGGTGGCGTTACTGTTCCTTCCGTAAACACTGGCCAGGCTTTTGCTCTCGAATTCCTCATCACATTCAATCTCCTTTTTGTTGTCACTGCTGTTGCTACCGACACCCGCGCGGTATGGACCAACTTAACTTGTCTTGGGAGCATTAATCATACATAGTTTTCCTTCGCACTTCAGACTTTTCAAGCCGTTGAGAAATAATAATAATTATAGTATGCATTTTACCATATAACCCCTAATAATGATAGCATTTCAAAAAGTCATGGAAAATAATTTGGGGAATAATTAAGTAGTTAATGATAAGGGTAAAATAAGAGAAAAAAAATATCTTTCTCTCCATCTGCTAGAATGGACAAGTAATTTGCTAGAATGGACAAGTAAAAGTGAAAATATATTTTCAGTGAAAGAAAGAAGGATAGACGATAGCATGTTAATTATGTTATATATACTTCATTTGTTTCTGATTAGCTAGTTTTCTTTTATATACATATTAGACTACTAGTCTAGTTTATTGAAGAGGACCAAAGCGAGAAGGAGGCGTAAAAATTTACCTTAGGTAAAATTTATCATTGATATTGGTTCAATTACACGATCGAAATCTAGAAAGATCTATTACCTCCTTTGAGTTCAACTTAGAGGTTCACACAAATTAATATTAAAAAATAAATCCCTAGAATCCATCTGGTAATTACTTCCATGGCAAGATGGCATGAAAATTTTGTTTTTTCTTCTTTCCTTCCTCTTCCTATGCCAATAAATACATATTCCTTTAGTTTTCTTTTCTCTAACGATACAAATCTTAATATTCAATAGGTGGGAGAGTTGGCGGGCATTGCAGTTGGAGCTACAGTCATGCTCAATATTCTAGTGGCGGGGTAAGTAAATATCTCAACACCCAAGTATTTATTTATTTATTACTTTCTTATGTAAGCCCGTTTGAGGTGCTTAATAACCAAAAAGTGAAAGATCAAGGACAAGGAGGGGCACATGCCAACTTACATCCTCAAATCCTGAGTGTGAATAGGACAGGCTCAATTATGTTAAAAAATATAGCCAACTATCTTTAGCAACTAACCTAGAAATTGTCTTAGATTCTAACTTAGAGACTAAAGTATTGCCTTCCGTATTACAAACTGTGTCAACTCCTAATTCCTATATGTACACTAGGAGTTGAAGGCCAAAAAAATGCGCAAGTAGGACTTCTCCATAATACTACAGGTTAGATGTAATATGATCAACTTACAAAACATTATGTACAACCCTTTCCTTGACCTGCCTAGTTCTAAATGTTGGGAGCTGCATCTTATCCATCATGAGAGGACCATTAGCTTCTCTAGGAAGGTTCTGGACTGTGTAATACAGTTTAGTTGCAAGTGGGACTTGCAAATTTGGCCAAAGCATTTTGCAACGCCATTTTCTTCCCTAGCTAAAACAGTGCCATACTCACAACACCTAAGTATTTAGCTTTTACAGTTTACTTAAATCTATCTGCTAAATCTTTTCCTCCCAGAATCCAAAAATCCTACAATAGTACGTGTTAGTACTAATATTTGGGTTAGCTACCAAACAAATTAAACCTCTGGGGGTATTACCGTATCAGCTCTTGCATTAAGGAAGAAACTTCATTCTGATGCCCTTTCCTCACTTACAAAACTGTTGCACAGAACCAACCGTAAAGAAGTAAACAGTAAGTAGAGAGCTAAATGCTCTCATTCCAATTGTGTTTTTCATGCCTAGCACAGCGAGAAAAGAATTCTCAGCTAGGCTTTTAACTAAGACTTTGCCAAACCAGTAACTCTTTTTTTTTTTTTTTTTTTTTTTGGTTTTTGAAATGTTGGAATAAGCAGGCCATCAAGTGGTGCTTCCATGAATCCAGTAAGAACTTTGGGACCAGCCGTTGCAGCAGGAAATTACAAGTCATTGTGGATATACTTAGTGGCTCCAACTCTGGGGGCTCTTGCAGGGGCAGCTGTTTATACGCTCGTCAAACTTCGAGGGGATGATAGTACTGAGACACCACGCCAGGTTAGGAGCTTCCGCCGCTAGCCTGCTGAAGGAAGGGTGTTGTTCCAACTTCTAATAGCTTATCTTATTATACTATTGCGTGCTTGAAAATAAAGGTGGAGGACTCGGAAAATGTGACTTCCAGTCTCACTACCAAAAACAATTTACAGTTGCATTTGGCACTCTTTCTCCTCATTCGCTATGTGTGGATGGCTTGAGGAAGGGGCTGATATTCGCTTGTGGTCTGCGACCTTTTTTCCTTTTTTTATGGTTTGCTGTGTGAGAAACTTTGCTACGTTATAATTCTGTGTGATGGTAATAAGAAGCTTTCTGAGCTGCTACTTGTTTATGATCTTGTCATAATGTTTAAGCATCAAAATGCTTATATTAGCAGCCATCACATTATAAACACAAAGTTGTAGCAAAATTGTGCACTCCACATAAGTGTGAATCCAATTCAACAGTGATATAATTAAGTAAATAAAAATATGATATCTTTAACAGGTTAAACTTTTAGATGAGATGTCACACGCTTTTGCGACTATATTTCAGGAGACATCAGTTTCTTCTCCGCCAAAATTGAAAAAACAATGATCTTGCCTGAATTATTTTTCAAAACCGCCTGCCTATGGATTAAGCATGCACAATTCATGTGTTAAACCATCACAAACTTTGATAAAGAAAACTATATGATTGAAGCCTACCAAGAGGAGTGAACACCTGGTTCCACGATTGGTAATGGCGTAGTCACAACTCAAAGTATATCCTAACTATAGCAGATTTGAGACTCTCAGTAATAATCATCACGTAATACTAATAATACGCATAAGGGAGAGCTGAAGAGATCGGAGACTACTGCAAATCAAGATAGAAACAGGCTACTCACAGAGGGATTAAGGGTGACTAGGTAGTGTCTGATGGTTGCCTGTGGGCCAATATATACAGGTTGCATCCCTTTGCTTTCCTTTTGATAAAACAATCACTTACACGAAAATAAAAACCTGGAAAGGAACTCCTATACGGGAAGACATAGTATTTGTTAAAACAGCCCACCTACTGGAAATTTGGAATCTAGCTGAAAATTGGGAATGGGGCGGGGGGCTGCAAAGGACCTTTTCTATTGGCACGAAGGACAGCTTAATCAAGTTCCATTGTCAAAAATCACGAAGGCATGCAACTTCTCCATTCTTTAACACTTGAGCTTAATTGATCCGGGAAACGAGCAGACCAAATAGCCAAATCTGGTAATGGTCCTGTCAGCGCAAGAAAATTTTCTCCTGCTCTCTTTGGCAACTTTTTCCAGCTTACCTGCCATTTCAGATAATAAACTATTAGTCATAGCAGGTAAAGACAGAGAGCAAAATGCATAGTGGCATTCAAAAGACCAGATTATTCTTAATGTGCACACAGCAAAAAACAAAATTTATATGCCATGAAATTGTAATGTCACTGAAACCCTCTGAACGGTTTCATGCCAAGCTATAGCGAGCTATCATAAACTAAGCAGAATCACCAGTCCTGCCTTTTCCTAAGCTCATTCCCAGTAATATCGCACCACGCAATTGCACATTTCTAGACATTTATCACACATTTACAGAGTACACCATTACATTGCATCCATATACGGTATACCTTGATCAACTTGAAAAGTCAAGAATTCCTTCTAAAAGATGGACAACTTATGAAGACAGTACAGCTGTTTCAAGTGATCATTGTTAATTATGATGGGACTGGTGCGTGACCAAAGATACAGGGGTTTGGTGCCTGAAACCATCTATCTGGTGCACAGATAATGGTAACAGTTGGTGAAGACCAAACTCCCATATTGTGTGCTGTTTGATGAATTTCTGAAAATTTTCTTTCAGCCGAGGGTCTATTGGAAACAGCCTCTCTACCTTCACTAGGCAGGGGTAATGTCTGCGTACACACCACCCTCCCCATACCCCACTTGTGGGAATATACTGGGTTTGTTGTTGTTGTTGATGATGAATTTCTGAAAATTATATGTACAATACTATTTTCACAAACTCACTCAACTTTCATCTACCACTACTGATTTCTTTCGAGTGAACCAAAATGTTTTAATCTGTAAGTCAAGTCACTGTGTAAAATAAATAGGACATAGAGTATGTCATAATTACTAAACAGGATTTCTCTATCAAATTGCATATCTTGATAAAGGCACTTTTGAATTATAAATGGTTGAGATTACTTTCCAAAGCCTCCATGATTCACTGGATTAGAGTATTGCTTTCATAGTTGCATAACCCTAGGTAACCTTTTAAAAGAAGAATGACAAAAAAGGCAGCTAGGAAACCAAGAGCGGCCACAAAAATTTATACTGCTTTTACTGAGAAAATAAAGAGCTACAAACTTTGGTTCTTCCAGATGCTCCTATAACTCGATGAAGCTTCGCGCCTTCATGTGCGTCCTGCTTTAAGGAAGATAAATGGAATTCAATTACCCTACCTGCCCAGGAAATGCCTTGCATAATGCGTTGATAGTTGCGTTAAGTTCCCTAGGATCATCCTTTTCGGAAATTTCTGGTTGGATCATTTCAGAAGAAGTATTAGACCATTCTTTGGTAGCAGCACCACAATTCACCATGAGCCGACCATTGGGCATCAACATCTTATTCATCTCCAACCAAGTTGTGACCTGTCAAGGAAAGCCGAAACAAATGCATTAGATCCTAGAAATCTACCACCAGGAACCAGACAGCAATAGATGCACAAGGGTGAATTTTATGAATCAAAAAAGCACACACAGGTGAATTAAGAGTACCAGCAACTTAATACTTTTGGTGAATATATATATATCTACTTATTCAATAAAAATGAGAGTAGATCGGCAGGTCACACTAAATCTAGGTCCCACTGGGGGTGCACTTGAGAAATTAGCACTTTCAACATGAAATGAATCTTTGTCTAGTGTTTGGTAAATGTTGAAAGTGTATATCACTAGTAGAGCTTTCAACAAATGAGTACGGTAAGGGTGGCAAGTGGGCCGGTCCGGGACCGGGACCGCGGGACAAACGGGCCAGGAGCGGTAGAACCGGTATTCGTGGGCCTGTTCCGGGCTTCTGGCTGGTTCTACAGATTGGGACCGCTAGGACCGGGACCGTTTGGGACCGGTCCCTGGCGGGCCAAACGGTCAAATTTCAAAAAAAAATAACTATCCGTTGGGGAATTTAAAATCTGGCCGTTGGCTGTCACAAAATAGCCATTAAAACCCCCGAATTTTTTTAAACCCCAAACTTTTTATAATTACACTTTTTCCCTATTTTCAACTATAAATACCCCCTCATTCTTTTATTTTTCTTACAAAATCATCAATCTATCACAATCTCTCTCTAATTTTCTTCTATAATTGCTACTATTGCTTACTTTATTGTTACAATTTGTGAAAAAATTGTGAAGTTGGTGAATTGAAGTCTTCAAGTTTTCAACGATAATTAATTTTCAACAAGTTGTTCGTCAATTCGGTAAACTTGTTCCAACTCTTAAGTTTTAATATTATAGTTTTGTTTGTTTTATTTATTTTCTATTACTTGATTAATTAAGATGGCTTCCTTAAAAAAAACTTTTTGGTAAAAATAAGGGAAAATCCAAGAGTGGCGAATCTAGTGGTCAATCTGTTCCTCCTCCACTACCCCGGCTCCCCAAATCAAACCCCATATACGTCCTACACCTGCTATTCTTGATAGCGATAATAGTTTATTACAATTTAATGAGAGTCAATTTTGCCATAATATTGGAGCTGGTGAACAATTAGACCATGAATTAATGAATGCTCTTTATTCTAATCCAACTATTGATGAAAATGATGATGAGGAAATAAATTTTGATGAAACTCAACCGGATGATGATACACCCACTAGTCCTGCTCCAGATGTTAACCCAACTAGTGATAACCCTGCTAATCCAAATGATACCCCGTCTGATACTCCTGTTAGTGCCCCTAATATTTCTAGACAACCTACCAAACGGACAAAAACATCTCCTGTTTGGCCATTTTTTACTCAACTAATTCCAGAAAATAAGGCTAAGTGTAAAACTTGTGGCACAGAGTTAGCTTTTAAATATTTTGGATCTCGGGGAGGGGGGCGAGAACTTTGGCTAGAAACATATTGAAACACCCTCAAGATAGAGTCAGATATCTTCGTCTGAAAGCTTTGGCCGAGGGGAAAAGTGTACCTACTCCTAGTCAGGCTGACCCTAGTACCGATTCAAATCAATTTCAACCGGGAATTAACACTGTTATCAGTGGTATTTTATATTATGATCCAAAAAAAGATCGGGAAGAATTGGCAAAAATGGTAACTGTTATGTGCTTACCCTATAGTTTTCCTTCTGACCCTAACTTTGTGCATTATATTAGAAATTTTTTTAATCCTACTTATAAAGATTTTCCTCGCACAACCGTAAAGAGCGATATTTATAAATATAAATATGAATATGAACAATATTTGCGCTATTTATTTACTCATATAAATTGTCGTGTTACTATTACAACTGATATTGGTAGAAGTGGTAACGACTGTGATTACCTTACTGTTACCAGTCATTGTATTGATGAGGATTGGATAATGCAAAAGCACATTATTGCTTATAGAATAATTAATTCACGTCACACAAGGCAGTTTATTGCTAGCACAATTACGGATATTTGTAGATATTTGTAGATAATGCTACTAGTAATACAAATGCTGTAGCCTTGCTTACCACTATGCTAAATCCTGCATTTAGTAACATTTTTCATGTTAGATGTATTTGTCATATTTACCATTTAATTGTGGGTGATGGTATGAAAATTTTAAATATTGAAATTAAAAAGGTTAAAATGGCTCTTAATTGGCTTTTTTATTCAAACCGTAGAAGTAGACTTAGAGAATATTTTAAAAGATGCGATGAATTTGGCCTAAGAGAAAGAAAAGTTCCTAAACCTTGTCCAACTAGATGGAATTACATGTATGAAAGTTTGGTTGTTGCATATGAATGTAGAAATCCCATAAACTCAGCGTTTAATGCACATGTAAGTGATGATGATGAGCACCTTACGAATGAGGATTGGGCTAATGTTAAAATGCTTGTAGATTTTTTAGAAAAATTTCATATTGCTACAAATGAATTTTCTGGGCAATATTATCCTACTATTTCTAACTGTTTAGTTTATATTGCAGAACTTTGCAAATTTGTTTGCTCATTGTTCAGAAGGTGGGAAAATTTATAAACTTGCTATTGATTCTATGAGAAAAAAATTTAAAAAATATTTTTTCCCTATTCCCCCTATTTATAGTGTTGCTGCTTTGTTAAATCCTTGTATGAAATTAGGAGGTCCTCAATTTTGGTATGAAACTGTTTATAATGGTTTAGCACTTGAAGATGAGAAGTTGTCTCAACTTCCGGAAGCAATAGCCTCAATTAGAATAAATGCTCAAACTATTTTTAATGCTTATCAAGTTGCATTAAATCATGCTAGACCGAATGTTCCAACTCCTTCTTTTGATTCTTAATCATCTAAAAGAACTGCGGGAGTAAGAGCACTTAGTGCTTGGGCGGGGTTTAGGGGTTCTCAAGGTTCTAGTAGTAGTGATTTTCACAACTAACTGAGCTTGAAGTTTATTTGTCGCAGGGAATTGAGGAAGTGAATCCTGAAGGCTCCTTTAATCTTTTGGAATGGTGGAAGGACAAAGAAAAACGCTTTTCGGTTCTTTCAAAGATGGCCCGAGACATTTTAACTATTCAAGCTTCAACAGTGGCATCAGAGAGCGCTTTCAGTCAAGCAAGACTTCAACTCGGTGATTATAAAGCGTCTATGAGGGAGAGCTTGGAAAAATCAGTATTCTTCAAAGATTGGATCCGTTCGGAAAGAAGAAATTTTGGACTTGCTGAATCACAACCAAAGGAAGACGAAGCTTACGAAGAAATGCTAGCTGAACTTGCGGAGGATGCTGCTTCACCCGGAAGCGGCGATGACCAAGCTACTTTTCCGGCACCACCAACAGAAATTCCTTCGGACCTTGATGGATTTATGAAGTTTGTAAGAGATACCATGTAACTTGTATGAACAAAAATTAATATGTATTATGTAACTTGTATTTTGACACATCTTGATTAGTTTCTTTTTCTTCTCAATGATGGTATTAGCACCTTGTCGTGCTCATTCCATAGGGGTAAGGAAGACTAAGAAAGATATTGCCATATTTTTTTAATGCTATAATAAAATTACAATGCATTGCTTTGAATATCTTTTTACAATATTTTTGTCTTTAGGCTTTAAATTTGAATTAAAAAATTTAGGTCACAATTCTATAATAAAATTTACAAGGCATTTCCTTAGATATTTTTTTTAACATCTTTTTGTCTCTAATTTCTATTTAATTTTAAAAAAGAAAAAAATCCGTTGGGCCCACTTAGCCCACTTATCCCGCGGGCCGGGACCGTTTAGCCCGGGACCATGAGTTCGTGGGCCCGGTCCCGGGCTGGTTCCTACAAAAAGACCATTTGGCCCTTTTAATTTGGGCCCGGGCTCGGGACCGTTTGGACCGGCCCACATGCCAAAAATAGAGTACTGCAAATGCTCAAATTTGGAGCTTATGAAACTTCTGTTGGTTAATATTTAGGTGCTATTTGACAATTTTCCCCACTACCAAATCAAAGCGATTTTTTATTTTTTGATAATGTGGTGCCGAGGGCAGTTTGTGCGCAACTCGACTATTTCACCGGGTACCTGCTATCTCAACGACACAGGTACCAGACAAATCAAAGCGAATATTTAAATGCTTAATTTGTATATTAAACACAAAGTACTTTGTAAAATAATGGTACAACGAAATGCTACTATAGAATTTATAAAGTACTTCTCTAAATAACTACCAGAAAAAGTACTTATCCAGAATACCACACTCCCAATTGGGTGCCAAAGGATTGACTCAAAGATCAACTCTATTAGCAGCCAAAAAGAAAATCAACATGAGATTATTCCAAAAAAGAGATACTATTATCAACAACATTAGTTTATGAGAAGATAAGCAAGCATTGTCTGTAAAGATAGCAACAACAACAATAACAACCCAGTAAAAATCCCACAAGTGGGGTTTGGGGAGGGTAGGATGTACGCAACCTTACCCCTACCCTGGGGAACGGAGAAGTTGTTTTCGATAAACTCTCGGCTAAAGAAGATGAAAAAGCACCGATAGCAATTCATAGCAAGACAATATATTTAGAAAACTAAATTGAAGATAACAATAAAGAATATGAAAGAAGTATCGATAGCAAGTAAACTGTGCATGACTGTCAAAATTACTACAAAATGCATGGCTATCAAAATTGTGCACTTGAGCATACCTCTTGCAGTTGGGGCAAAACCTTTCCATCAGAAAACAAATCAACTATTATACCTGAAATTATCATTTTGGAGAATTAAGTAAACACTGGATAGAAGTCAAACCTAGAATGTTTCAATGTCAATATTTCGAATGCTCACTTCTTATGCGTGGCAAAACAAGTTAAAAAGTATGATAAATCAGGGAAGAAGCTTCCACGGAAGAAAATTATTTCAAACGCTTCAACTGCAGGAACCAGATGGAAGAACAATCATTTACTGGAGGATAAGAACTTCCCTTCCATCATAAACCAATTAAAAGGTTGACTAGGGATTACATTCTGAAATTCTTCTGTTTGATTAAGGCAGTGATATACCTGCATAACCTCCAGGAATAGTAACAGATGGAGAAAATACATCTCCAATATGAACTTCCAATACACCACCACCTTCATTATGTTTCTCCAGATCAGAAAGCCCAAGATATTCTCTTGCTTTTTCAATCAACTGGAATGAATGAGAAAAGCCATTTTGTAACTCATTTTCACAAATCAAACATGATGAATTGGACAGTGACTTGAATAATTCAGTTTTAAATGTCAGATGACATTATTAAGCTGCTTTTTTCTCAACAGTATTAAACTCCTTGAACTCCAAGTTATTGGATCAATTTCCAAAACAAAAAATTCCGAACTAAAAATGTATGAAAGATTAAGAATATTGTGTAAAACATTCTAGATGATCACGTTATTATTGAGAATAAAGAGAATAATTAAAAAAATTGTATTCTGGTGGCTGTTCCAGCGGTGCAGTGCCTCTTTCAGGTGGCAATTCCAAATTAGATATTCTGACCGCACCACTTGTTATGGTCACTATTCCTACAACTTTTCCAGAAACTTTTCCAATCACTGTTCTGGTGACTTTACCAATTGTTGCTTGGCCAGTGCAACAGCACATTTCTTCAATGATTGAGAGTAAATCTTTCTGGTGATTGTTTATATTCTAATGTCACTGTCTGGACGATTGTTTACTGTTCCGATTTTAATATGTCTCATCTTAGAAATGGGCGAACTCAAGTTGCTTCACCATCTTGCTTTTAAGGGGAATGTTGAAAGTCAAAATAATAAGAAAAAATATAAAGTAAAACTTAATGACTATGTCATAATAATTAGAATCCTACGAATTAGGAAGCTTTCTTTTTCATGTTACGAAAAAGTAAAAACTCCTATATAAACAGCTCTCTAGTACTATGTTTTTAACCAACAAACTTCAAATAAGAGTTGTCTCTTCTTCTTTTCCCTTTTCTAGTCCTAATGAATTCTAAAATTTTCATAACTTGTGCAATTTCTTTTGCCATGGGTATATTTTCTGCACTAGCACATGTCAGTAGCCTAGCCTCAGTCAAGAATTCAACGACATAAAATGCACGGAATTTCTAAAAGATTAAAATCCAACAGATAAATGACGAACAACCAGTATTGCTGCTGAGGAGTGCTAAATTCCTCAAACTAGGAGCAAGACAGGCTTGGTGCTCCACTCGCTTAGAGGCTCTTTCGTGCAGGCACCAAGGCGATAAAACATGTGCATCATCGACCATGGATTCTATCTTGAAGAGGGTGGCATTGGACAATAAGCATTTCACTTAAGTGAGAGCAGTTTTCAAAGTTCCTTTTTCAATATTATTGTTGTTTTTGTTTATAATCTGTTCATGCACTGGAGAAAATAAATTATTCATGCATTACACATGTATTTCTTCCTTTGTAATATTTTCATCAAAGTTCATGCTTTAGTTGCTCTTTGAACTTAAAACTCCAAAAAACTTGAATCTTTTTTTCCTTTTTCTTTTGCTGCTCTTTTGAAGTACAGAAACACCATAAATGCACATGTATTTTCAAGGGTGTCACTAGGTATTTTCTGAATTCATCATATGTTGTGACTCTAAATTAGAGGCGGTTCTAGGCATAATTTCCTCCTCAGAGATGTATAACACGAATCACTAGAGGTCTGTGTCATTTATATGACAATCAACTCTGGAGCTCCATGCAACTTTCAGTTACTAAGATCACTACATAACTTCCACATAAGTTAGAGAAGAAAAAATTAAAACTGAATGGCATCAAGTAGCTTGACGAATGACAAGAGCTGCCAAAAATGGATGAAAACCCAAAAGAAATTTCTAGTATGCAGCACATGCTCATATGATTTTGTAGAAGTTCAATTCCTAAATACAATAGAGATCAGTTTCAATTGCCACACTTAGTGAATCTGCTGGAAAGTTACTATAGACCTGTTAAAATTTTGAATTTCAAACTGATAGCAATGATTTTCTTTATCCTGCCTCTGGTCATATTCTAATGTCTACCCAAGGAAATAATTTTCTTCTTATATTTCCTGTTTTGGTTTTGGAAATATTAATTCGCAGAAGCTAAGGCCTTTAGTGTTCCGTTGATTGATTTTCACCATTGCCAAGTCACAGACCCTATGAGGTGTCCTTTTACTGACTACAACAAGGAGGTTAAATAAGTCACTCTCATTGGCTAAGCTTGTTGCAAAAGAGTATGCATATCCATACCTTTTTTTCCCAAACCAAAGATCTTTCTCGTAATTCTTAGAATTCTTGTAACTGCCTAAACTTCAATATCATTCTACTCTTTTTGAATGGAGCCGTATGCCTATGCCCATATCTGCATAGTACATTGATTGTTTTCCATAGGTTCTGCACTTTTTGCTACTGGCTCTACAGGATGCATCTTAGTGTAAAGGAGAGGGTACTTATTCAAATCAAAAAGCATGAAGTTAGGCTTTCAGGTCACCTTCCTCTCTGCTTTCCATGGTTTTGATTATCAACAAAATAGCTGATGCAACAAAGGCGTTTCCTTGACAAAATAATATAAGACTAATTTAAGACTCTGGAAAATTGTGAATGACGCAGTACTCAAATTCTTTTTTTTGGATCAATTGAAAAAAAACATAAGCAAGTATCATAGCATTGAAATCCTCTAGATTTATATTTTCTTTGTCTTTCTGGCAATGCACCAAGGTTCAAGATATGCTAGTGAAAAATTGCATTTGAGTTATCAAAATATAAATATGCTCTATAAAAGAAAAAAGCTAGGAAATGATAATGAAAGGTTATTACAATTTCATCTATCTCCCATCCAACAAGCTGCAAAGAAGGCCATAGTTCAAGCATCAAATGTGCAGCAGTTGCGCCCCCCTGAAAATTAGCAGGAAGTAGCTGTACATTAGTTTAATCAAGCATAAAGAGACGGTAAGATTTCAAACTTGCATTTGTTAAGAAAAGTTGATGTATTAGTGATATGTTTTGTCAAAAATCATTAAAAGAACCTAAATTACCAAGCCAAAAATTGCAATTGGACCCCTTGGAACAATGGCCGGCAAGGTGGCAAACTCATCCTGGTAATCAAATAGAAGAAACTGTACCACATTAGGAAGTTACCCCAAAGTAATATAGACAGCCTACCCCAGATGTTATTGCGTCCACACACAAATGCCCATCATACATTTTGATTTAAATAATGTGAGAATTAGACAACTATGAGAAGAATATAGACATTAATAAAAAGAAAATGAAGCAATGGCATACCCAATATGCATCAGTCCACTTCTTTCCCTTGTGAAGAATGCTATGCACATTATCTGTTCCAAACAAAATAAAACATAAAAAATCCTTAGAAAAAATTAAGTCACGGAATGACAATCGTTTGACAAAATGCTACTATCTCACATACTGGAAGAGTCGAGAAGCAGCACACGTGAGTCGGGAGTGTCGAGGATAACTATGTTATTATAACTACTTGTGACAGAAGTGAGCACCTTAAAATCCACTTCATCAGCAGAGCAGAATACTGTCGCCTTTCTTCTCAAATGCGCCTTCCTCCTTAAACGCGGAGCCCAATGGCAAATAGAGGCAGTGGAAGAGGAGCAGGGGCTTTGAATGGGTAATACAGCAAGCCTGCTCATGTCGATACGCCTTCTTTCCCGGCTATGTTTTTTTTTTTTTTGCGGATAAGAGAGTGAACATATCAAGAAGTCCAAATATTCGGTTTTTGGTAATCAAAATATAGTAGTATTAGATTTGTCACTTAACCACTCAAACTTAACTAGAAATCATTTATGTATTGTGAACAGCTGTAATTTAAAAAAAAACTACAATAATACATAAATTTTATCATTGACAAAATATAACTTCATGATCATGATACATGCTTCATCCGTTTTGATTTGTTTGAATCTAAAACCACCAGGGTCAAATTGACTAATTATGTGATAAGTTATTTTAATTTTAAAATTAAAATCTATATATTTAAAAACTATCAAAAAGTATTGGTATAAGTCACAATAGCTAAAAAATCAAAATATTTAAAATAACAACAATAACAATAATAATATATCCAGTGTAGTGTCACAAGTGGCGTATGAGGAGGTAGAATATACGCATATCTTATCACTACCTTTAAGAAAGCAGCGAGGTTATTTCCGTAAAATCTTCGACTTAGAAAAAAAATATTTAAAATCTATTTGAAAAAAATATGGTTAATAAAGTTTCTCATTTGACACCCTAAATAATAATATGTTCCTTCTTTATGAAACAAATGGAGTATATATTAATTAATGTAAGTTTTACATTAAAAGAAAACCTTAAATTTCAATTTTATAAGAAAATTCTAACTTTATTAAAGACGACAATTTGCTTGTGGTAGTTGTAAACAATAGACTACACTCGCATAGGCGAAGTGGACAGAAGGGCATAATGTTTTTAATCCACAAACCAAATAGGCTGCCAAACCGCCAGTAATTAAGGACAGCAGTGACTCCGTCTGTTCGATAGCTCCGTAAAAATCAGATATTTTGCAGTGAATATGTAGAGATACTGTTGAGAAAATCCAGGTCCGTCCCCCCCTACTTTTTCCATTGAATCAATACTCATCGCTACCGTCTTAATCAACTCGCTTCTGCTCAACGTATGTAACATTTCTGTATATCTTTACCTAACAGCGTTTTTAGTTCCCTTTATTTCTCGCTTGATTGGACGCTTCAAAGTTATGCCAAATTTTTTTACTGAGATGGTAAAGCATGAGTTTTTTTTCCGTTTAGATGACAATTGAGGGATTGAAACTGGTAACTGCAGGAGAATTATGAGATGGGTCCTCATAAAAAATTGATGAGATGGGGTATTAGCATTCTTTTCCCTTCTGCTTGTTTTGGATGTGGATTTTGCTCAAATGAGTGTGAAAAACGTAGTCTTTTTTTATTTAGTTTCAATTACTTATGTGCTTCTGTACATCTTCGATGGATCACTTAGTTCATGGTTTTTGAGGTTTGATTTACTCTTCTTCTCGTAATTAGGCGGCCAGTGGCGGGGCTATGTTCAATTAAATCCCCTTAATCGGAAAATTGTACTGCACAAAATAGAGTAAAAACAACTTTTTTGGGGTATATATAAGGTTTTGAATCCCCTTGACATATGTTTACCGGCTGGTGCATCCCTGGGTTAGCTGTGATGATAGCTGTGCGTATATGCGGTGATAAGGGTCTCTGCTGTTTTCCGACTTTACAGGACGATGAGTTGTGCATCTGAGCTTCCCTTCTATCTTATAAAAAAAAAATCCCCTTGACATTTGGGAAACTTTAAATCCATCGAATGAGGGGGTACAAAAGTTACTTAGGTCATACGTCAGCATCCTAATCGTCACATTCTTGCATTTTTCCTGGCTCCGCCATGTTAGGCCGCCATGCTAGATATTGTCGTGTGTTTATATGCAGACTTGCGTATGAATGTGTGAGCGTGCTGGTAAATGTATGCTCTTTATTTGAAGTTTCATCCACGTAAGTAAACATTGAAAACCGAAAAAGAATTCCTGTGGTTTTATGCTCATAATACCTTGCATTAGATTCCTCTTTGGATAAATTGAAATTTTCGGATGTAGTAGTCAAACTGTTTGCTTGATTTAGATTTATCTTGTGAGAATTTGTTACTTGGTATCGGTGTAGTGAACCAAATAATTTCAGCTTTATATCAAGTCTGAGCCTGTTTTTGTGTAGGAGGAATGTTAAAAAAGGTTGCAGAGGGATAGCAACGTTCTGGCTTGGTCCTTCATAGTTGTTACCAATGCAGGATGTCGGTGTAGTCCGGCATGATAGTACCGCCCTGGGTGGCCACTGCGGTGATCCATTGGATATTGAAAAGCAGAATGCGGAGGCCAGCAATCATGGCTTAGCTACTGAAAATGTGGATCAATCTGTACTCACCATAGTGGTTTCTGCGGGCGAATCACTCAACTCCCAAGCTGCCACAGTAACCACAGACCCAGTTGGGGATATTGCCACTACTGTGAAAATAGAAATTGTAGAGTCTCCTAAGAAGCTTAACTTATCCAGGAATTCTAGTCGTCATGAACAATGCAGGTTTCTAGCTCTTCTACTTGCGTAGAGATTAGGTCCTTTCTGCCAGTCTCTTTACTGCTTTCTCGTAAGCTAAGTTGCTCGGACACGGGTGCGGGCGTCCGACAAGGGTGTAGATCTAGAGGTCGGATTTTTCGAAATGTAAATTCTAAGATTCGGATATACGGATTCTAGTACGGATACGGGTGTGTGGACCCCGCTAAAAATAATTCAAAAAAATAAAAATATAAAAATATCTCTACATTATGAAATTTTTTGTGGAATACTTACGAATAACTTGTAAACTGTGAATTTTTTTTTATTTTAAGTTGTAGATAAGTAAAGGATTGGCATCCTATAAAGTATGCTATTTTCTTCAAATTTATCCTAGTTTTGGTTCTGATTTCGGGAATCAAATTGTATCTCGTCTCGAATTTTTCCGTCCATCGTGGTCAAAGTACCCAATCTTGTTTGACCAGATCCAGTGCGGATCTCATACCCACACCCATACTAGTGTCGTGTCGACACAGGTGCGGTACCTAAACTGCCGTGTCAGAGCAATTTAGCTCGTAAGCACCGTGTAAAGTTTTAGTTATGAGACCCTTTATTTTTCAAACTTTTTGATCCTAATTGAACCCTTCTTATGTGCTTTGTTTGCATTGCTATCTACATCTACATACTGAATAAACCATTCCCCTCCCTCCCCCGAAAAAAAAAAAAATTATTTTCGAGAACTTCTGCTTGGATGATCTTTTGTTCTACCAAGATTTAGCCTTTTTTTTTGTACAAAGGTTTATTGCTGTAATCATGTCCGAAGTTGCTTGCCGATCAATAACACATCAACCTTATGTTCGATGATGGTATCTAGATATAATAACCATAAGAGAAGTACCCATACCCTTTTTTTTGGGTTTCGTTTTGACACTATGACCTTTATTTCTCTCTAGAATTTAGCTCTCAAGAGCTGTTGTGAATTTGGTGTGTTGCTATATTCATGGTCAAAGTTGTGGTAGTGCTCATTATCACATTACTTCTGTGTAATTGAATGGTAGTGTGACACATAAACTATCAAGGGATTAAAAATTGAAAGGGAAATCGGAGTGCTTACAGGATTTATATTTGAATTAATGTCCACCTTATTTAAAAGAAAGAATTAAGTTGATGTCCATAACTAACTTAAAATAGGCTAGCAAATCCTAGTTGATTAAGTCTATGAGATTTGCAAAAAAAGACCTTTTGAGATAGTCTTTTTTTTTCTTTTAATTTATTTTTAGTACTTTGCCGAGGGTCTATGGAAACAGCCTCTCTACCTCACACAAGGTAGGGGTAAAGTTTGCATACACCCCACCCTCCCTAGACTCCATTTGTGGGATCATACTGGGTATGTTGTTATATTTTTAGTACTTTATGGATTTCTAGTTGGTATTCTTTCAGAACTTGCTGCAGCAAAACGGCCATTTATTTTGATTTAATATAGAGTGTGCCAATCTTTGTAAGTTTTATTCTTAATTTTTGATTTGCATATTCAGAGTATCAATCTTTGAAGTTCCTTAGGTACATTGAAAAGTCTCTGTCGCAGCTTTTAGAATATAAAGAACGAGGCTCTGGTCCAGTTTTGAAATTCTCTATGACGCTTTGCAGAGTATGTCAAGAGGAAAAGGAAGAAGAGTTAATCGATCTTGGATGCCACTGTCGTGGTGGATTGGCAAAAGCACATCAGTCATGCATTGAAACGTGGTTTAATACTAGAGGTTCAAATAAATGCGAAATATGCCAGTAAGTGATAGACTAAGTGCATGCTAATCTTGTTTTTCCTTATACAGAATATTGATGTAGGTTTTCCATTTTATGCAGGCAAGTAGCTGCCAATGTGGCACCTCCAGAGTCTCATGCACCTGTAAGTATCTGTCTTTGTTGGATACCAATGCTTTTAGATGAGTGCGGAACGATTGGATCTCTTTAAACTTTGGTTATGCATGCTTTTGGCTCTCTATTTGAAGTTGCTGCTGGGTGCTTCAGCATTCAAGCTAGACTGCTTTTTGAAGCATGAATATTCTTCTGGCATTTCAGCTCATAGGCTTTTGAACTTGAGCATTTGACTGCACCTGCCTCCCTTGAGTGCTTTTTGTGGTCGATTAAGTAGGAGCGAATGGAGAACATACTTTTTGAACCATCAGTATGACAAAGACCACTTTGGCTAGTGGCAATAATATGTCACTTCCCAGAATGTTGTGTGACTAGAATGGAATAGATAAAGAACACTTGGTAAATTTGTGAAACACGAAAAAAATACACTGCATATGCAGATAATCGTTATTCCCTTCCACAAGTAGTAGATTCTGGTTATTAAATTACCATTTTGAGTTGATGTTGAATCTCTTACAACATTATGCATCTTTATAAAAAAGAACTAACTTCAAATTGTTTTAACACTATAATGGACAAGATAAGAACCTGTAAATTTGTAAATGAGGAAGAATATGCACCACTACAAACAGTTAGTAGTTATTCCCTTTTCTTGAACTAGTTTATTCTAGCTAATCACTAATCTGTCAGTAGTTATGCCCTTCCATTAACTAATCAGGCAATAGTTTATTCCATTTCACAAAATAGTTTATTCTAGCCATTACAAACAGTTAGTAGTTATTCCCTTTCATAAACTAGTTATTAAAGAGAGTCATCTGCGTAAAGTTGCTTAATGCCGTGAGGGAATTTTGCCGACTCATAACTCTACAAAATGAGTTAATGGCTAGAATCTTTTTCTTGTTAACTAGTTTATACAGTTGTGAGTTGCTATGGAGTCCCTCACAGCATTTGATGCCAGAATGTCAGGGGTGTGCCAAAATTGGTGAGGTTAGGAACCTAATATGATATGATAGCCGAAAAAGAGGCCACCTTGGTTGGTATTTCCAAGGATACCTCACTTCTTAAGATGAAATACACTATTAAAAGAAGCAAACTAAAGCACAAAACTTTTTATAAAGTGTTTATAATTCAATACAAGATAATTCATATTAAGGGTTAAAGGCATTTATATAGGCTTGGAAAATCTAAGGAGTAAGAGTCACCAACTATACCAACCAATGTGGGAGTAAAAACCTACTAAAGGAGATGATGAAAACTCAATAGATAAGGATGAAATCTCAAGATAATTTTGTCCAGAATACCATCAGCCCCTCGGCTATCCATATTTACCATTTCCCCCCTTAAGTGTTCCTTATGCAGTCCGGTTCATAACTCTTTACAACTAAAACCTTAAACCCTGAGTACTCAGGGTGCACCTCAGCTGAACGTTCTGTGTAAAAATTGCTCTATAGCTGAAGAGAAAGCAATAAGGCCCCTATAAGAAACATAATTTCTGGAGGCAATTCTGTATTCTTCACCATTCGATTTGCCGGAAGATTTTATTGAGATGACATACTTTCGATAATGGGATTTGATGTTCTGTGAAATATGTGGAACGACGGTTACTTTTGATTCCTCCAAGTATGCTCGCTGTCCCTTATGCAAATTCAAGAAATGCGTCAAAGAGATTGCTGGAAAGGAGATACACTATGCTATTTCTGCTGAGGCTATTAGAAGGGGATTGGGTATATCTCCATGTGATGATCTTGAAGAAGAGAAGGAGCTAAAGCAAATGAATTATGATGCAACATATAAAGCTTGTCAGTATTTAGGCATGTCATATGTGGCCAGACAGATTAGATCTGCTGATGAAGGCCACACTATCTTCTATAACATTTGTGTGGTTATAAAACTTATTGAAACACGTAGTCTTAAACAAGCCATAGTATTTGTGTGGCTATAAAGACTTCCTATTGAGGAAATATAGGAATGCGCCAATCTTTTTTAAACAGTTTAAGATGATTCGACAGCGTGTCATCATTTATCCTTATACTTGTCATATCTTTTAGCTTACCACTATTTTGTCATCTAGTGGGTTCATTTGTTCACATTGATTAGTTACCAAAACATCTTAGACTTAGTAGCCTATAAATAGGTCTCGAAGCCTTAATGTAGGCCAGTTTGTATTTAATAAATCTATTATATGACTTTTGTGCAGTAGTTTGCTTCTTTTAAGAGAGTGTTCTTAAAAGGTGAGTTATCCTTGAAGATAGCCAACCAAGGTGGCCTCTTTTTCGATTATCATGTCATAGTGGGCTTTCTAAACTTGCCAATACTGGCACGTATCAACGATTTGGCGTCAGCCAACTTTTGTAAGCCATGTCCCTCTTATAAGTTTGCGTTAAGGTCCACGTGTGATTTCTAGAATGGGGTTGGTGTACCGCTTGGTAGAGGGACATGTTATCCACTGAGTTCCAAAGTTGGAAATAACTGATTACTGAAAAAAAATTTAAAAATAATTTCACACTGGTTCAGTGAATAATGGTAGTCTTCTTATGTGATTTTGAGCATTTCTCACTACTTGAGCTAGATGTTAGAGTTGAGTTAGGCCCAAGGTACATTTCTGTAACATAGTAATTTCATTTTATTCCTTTTTTAGATTTTGTGGCTCCAAGTTACTTTCTTGATAAGTCAAGTAAATTACTTCAAAATATATCGTGTCAATACTATGTAGAAATTGGTTGGCTCAACCACAATCCTCTCACGTGTTAGGGTAAATATGCATACTGCCGGATTCTCTCTTTACAGGAGAAATACAAATGAAACATGGACACCAAGTTTCTTCGCCACAAAGTAATTCTTGATTCCTAGTCATTTATCCTAGACCGAAAGTTTTGTGTTTATATGCTTTCTACCATGATAATGAATAACAAGGCTGAGTTGATTATGTTGTGTTGATCTCTTATTTTAATTGGGTGGGGTGGGGGGTGGCTCTCTCGCTATCTCTATATTTCTCCTTCTTCCTCTCTTTGTTCCTACTTTACCAATCCTGTGTACAGGTTCTTCCACTTTTTTTAATCTATGAATGAGAATATTCTGATTCTGCTCTTCCTCTCTTTTTCAACTGCTGCACCTATATTATTTGTCTGCAAAATGTTAAATACGAGCAATCTTGCAACCTCCCGGTAAGCATTAGCCATGAACCAGACCTCAATAAACATCTTGCAAATTTGTTACAACTGCTTCATCCTTTCCACATTTTCTGAAAATATAGGGTATCTGCTAATATAGAGATGCAATACTTTAAAATAGAGAAAATCTCATATATAAAAATAGACATATTTAAGTTTATTTTGTACAAAGTGGTTGACCCAGTAAAAAAGTATTTCTAGCTATGCCCCTTTTTGTGGGTATGTATTCGCACATTAGTACAATAAGAATATTGTTAATATGTCTATTGTATTTTATATAAGATTTTTTTTTTTTAGGGATAATACATAAGTTGCTCTCTATACTTGTCCCGAAAAGTCAATTTCACGCTCAACCTTTACGGGCGTCCTATTACCATCCTATCCTTATCCAAGATGAATTTATTTACCCCCTAAAATGCCACAACCAAATTCAACCCAAGTAGTGTTTACACGCGCCGACACATGGCATTTTCGCAGGTGTTTTCATTTTTTTTCTTTCTTTTACGGGAATAATCCTCCCCACCACCCCCCTCCCCCCCCCCCCACAACCCCAACCCAAATCTTTCTCTCCTTCAAAATAATCCACACATTTTTATCATCTTTTCCAGCTTGCTGGAAAATTTTCAATCTCCATGGGCAACCAAATTACAACCAAAGAAGTGACTTTCAGAAAAACTTTTTCTGATGGAACCTTTGCAAGAGAAGCTAGCTGACTATATTGACAAGAAAATGGTCTCTCTTTTTGGGTTTTTTCTTTTCCTTTTTCTTCTTTCCATCTTGATCAAAAGATAAAAATGTAATGTGAAGTTAATGTATAGAGCACAATCACAAAGCAAGAGGAAGCTAAGAAAGATCCAATAAAGTGCTGGGTTTTCGTTTCCACCTTGGTAATTTTTTGCTCCAGCCAAGTTGTGAAGAACAATTGGAGGGTGGAGGAGGTGATAAAATAGGTGGAGAAAGAGCTATCAATCTTTAATTTTTGTTTATTTACGATTATGATTGTATGGTGCTGCTCTCTTGTGACAATGGAGGAAAGAGAGAAGAAAAGGAAAGAGGAAAGAGAAGAAAAGAAAAACGGGAAAATGAAAAAGAACAAGGAAAATAAAAATAAAAAGGGTTAGTATTACACTAATTAAATACAACTAATTAAGTGTAATTAAATATAACAACCAATGGAAAAATAACATCTGTAAAATTTAAGTAACCTTTTACGTTTTTTCAGCCTCCCACGCGTTTTGAGTAAGGTGAAATTAGTTTCTTTGGCACCTCACATTTGAAGGAGGTATTAAATTCACTTTGAATAAGGATAGGGTGGTACTAGGACGTCCGTAAAGGTTGAGTGTGAAACTGATTTTTCGGGACAAGTACGGGGTGCATCTTATGTATTTTGCCTTTTATTTATGTATGTAGTAGATAATTAATTAGAAAGAACACTCTAGAGCAATAGTCAAGTTGCTTCTTCAAGGTTCCTTCGGAAGTCCTGTGTTTGAGCCCCTTAAGCAACAATTTTACGCTGCCTTATTTCTTTTCTGAATTTAACTGTTTTGGGATTTGCGCATACTTGTTGATGCAGATCTAGTTCTTTCATCTAAAGAGTGATCTAATAACAGAGCAAATTTTGAAAAATATTCTTGCCGAGTTAAAATGTTGTATTGGTTTGAGATCAAATTGTACATGGAGTCAGTTCACTTCGAACATAAAATGTATGTAATTTCAAACTTGATGAAAGATCTCTGTAATATGTCTAAGTTCATGTAATCAGTCTAAATTCATCTACAGGCCTGGTTGGACGCATGGATAGCCATGCCCTTATTTTTTCTCTGACAAATATTCTACTGATTTAAATGTTATATCGGGTTGGAGACCAAATGAATACCGTGGATCCAGATTCTACTTACTTCAGAACATAACCGGTGTCCAAACAGAAATGATTAAAATCTCTGAGCCAAGTCCAGATTCATCTACAGATCTGGTGGAACACTCATGTCATTTGTTATCCTATGAAACAAAACCACCTTAATTTCGATAGGCACTGTAAGGGTATATTTTCATTTTCGTTGCTTTTGGGATCAATGTTGTTAAGGGGCTTTTTTCCGCCTTCAAAACTTGCCACTATCACAGAGATACTTTGGCGATTTTCATCTTTATGCTAAGTTGTGGCTCAGAAAAAGATCTAAGCTCAAAGATTAGTCAGCTACATATTATCGGATAGATACTCTTTTAATTATGTTTGACTGTATCATTTTCATGGATTGCAGACAAGTTATTGGATTTGGAGAGTCGATCCTTCTTTTAGAGGGACGAATATTTCCCAAGAGCGGGATAGAGTAAGGAACATCGCATTTTCCCAAGCTGCTACTCTTACATTCTTTCTGAAAGTCATATCTTTTATATTAATTCTAAATCAGTTAATTTGTACAGGGTTGTCTTAATCCACTTTGGGTAGCATTTTGTATCCTCATTGGTGGTCTGTTTCTGGATGTGCTAATATCCATTACGCTTGGAGTCTCTGCACTGCCTGTGAACATCATAATCGGTACATGCTCTTGATCTTTTCAACTTCTCATTAATCGTCTGTTGTCAAAACTAGGACATTAGAACTTTTTAAGTGTCCCTTCTCACGTTGAAAGCAAGAAGCAATGCGCAGGAGTAATAGTTGTGCTGGGACTCGGAACGGCTCTTCGGCTTGCCCTTGAGTTCTGCCATGATAGGAGTATCAGAAGTGTAGTGCACCGGGTAGAAGCAAATGTCAGTCTTGGATATCATCCTACGTTGTAGGTGAAAGGTACTTGGAATTCAAACTACACCAAAACTGTTCATACACCCTGAAACATTGAAATTTTTCCAGCAAATGTGACCCAGAGGCTCGCAGAGCCTGCAACTTGAAAAATTTGTTGGAGCTAGTGTTCTTAAATGACAATTTCTGAGTGAACTTATCATTGTATTTATATGCATTGTGTAGTTTGTCTGCTTTGATATCTATACATCAGTCTATATTGCCAAAATTACTTCGGAGTGCAAAACATAGGCTGCTAAGCTAATTACATTTATGCTAGGCAATTAACACTCCTCAAAAGTTCTAGGGATTAAATGGATAATAATGGAATAATAGATTCTTATTAGAATATCCCAAACAAATGGCAATTGTTTAACCAAGTGAGTTTTACGAAGAGTAATTATATTGGATTTTATCATGTAGGTAATATTAGTAATTATTTTATCCGGTTTAACTATATTTTATTATTTAGTTAAAGTAACTTTTTTTTTTTTTTTTTTTTTTTTTTTACAGATGGTATACAAACTGGATGTTCGTCCTCCTTCAACCTGGAATTGAAATCCTGCTAAATCTGCTCAAAATCTTCACCAAATTGTGCAAAAGTTTAGTTATGAGCTCATTAAAGTATTTCCAATAGTTTGCCACAACACCTAATCAAATTCGAATTCAATTTTGAAACTGTAATTTTTGAACTCAAAACTGTAAAGCTTTGTTAATGGCAGAAAGCTGGGGGAATTAAATTTATAGGACTTTTGAACACTTAAAGCAGTTTATAAGACTAAAGTGTTAAGATTGGTGTAAAAATGACACTTTCATTGTTAGTGTTTAATATTTATAACTAGGTTTAAAAAAAATCCCAAACTTTTATAGTTATAACAACTGCCCCAAATGGGCCCCACCCTCTCTAAAAAAACGGAAACCCTCCCAGCTCCCATTCCCGCTTCCGGACCCCATTCCTCATTCCCAATCAAAGAGTAAGGGTTTATGTAATGTTGGGTTAAACCTAGTTAATAATAATATTCTTAAACGTGGATCTTGAAAATACGGATAGTGTGGGAGTAATTCTGTGGGGGATTAATAATATCGCGCATTAAATATTCCAAAAGTATGAGCAATAATGGAGGAGTAACTAGCAATAAATTACAACAAATGACATTTAAATAAATAGAAGGAATGATTCACCAAATAATAAATGAGTTAGATGATTGTTCCTCGTGACAATGATGCGTGACAGATAAATCCTAGAATGTTCGAACTATTCTCGGATCTGATGGAAAAGCATAGAATAATATCAACAAGAATCTTGATGAAAATGTATTGTTTGTATCCTTGTTAGAGAGAGAGAGAGAGAGAGAGAGAGAGAGAGAGAGGGAGAGAGAGAGAGAGATTCTTCTTCTGAAAAGTGTTCTTATCAAGTGCATATCACCTCCTCTATTCCTTATCTTTTTTCCTATTTATCTGGGATATACCCCCAATAAACCCTAATAGTACAAGTATCAAGAATATTCAACGGAATATTCTCTTTAATATCCTACCCTAATAAACTAGCCGTTACAACTCTTTCTGCATTACACAATATCGGCCATCTGTTGCTTCTCGCCCACGGGCTTTGGCATCTCCTGGTCGACCTCGGCTGACTCTTCTCTTAATGTTATATTATCCTAAATATTCTAGGGAAGATTTTGACCTATACAGTTAGTCCCTCCGCTTATAGAGGCCGGCCTAAGGCGGGCTCGATGAGCGGATATTGTGTAACGTGGCCGAAGCATTTGGTCGACCTAAACGAGTCGAGATGATTGGGGCGAGTTGGCAGCGTGTCCCTTTGTGAACCGTAACTCCTGGAGTTGTATGTCCCACGAATCAGGATGGCGTCATGGCGACAAACGTCATTATGACGCGATTTCCTGATATGTTGCTTCGTTTCGCGCGCGTCTTTTGATTGAATTTGCCGCTTCGGTTACAGTGCCAGGTAATGATGGATTAATTCCTTGGTTTCGACGCTTGAATTTTTATAAATAGGGGTGTGTGGGTAACGTTTCAATTTTTACGAAACCCTTGCATAAAAAAACTTCGTATTTTCTTCTTCTTCCCCCATTATTGCGCATCTTTTTACAGTTTTAGTGATTCTCGCAGCTTCTAACACTTCCTTGCTTGAATATCCTCCCTTAATCAACATGGCTAATGTACCCTCTATTTCCGGTATGGAAACTGACCCTGTCCCTTTGGCGGTGCTTATACCCCCACGCTGATAGGGTATCCGTCGCCATTAAGGAAGAGCATTTTCATACGGTGGAGGAAATAATCCCTCGTAGTGAGAAAATTAGGTCCGATTTTTCGAAGGCTCCTGAAGGTGAGCCCGAAATCTCGGAGTCAGTGATGGAAGAGGCCGATTTGGCCGAGCTTAGGGCAAAATTCAACATTCCTGCCCACATCGATCTGGTCCCAGCAGGGCACGATGTGGTGCAAATCCACCGCCCCGGATATTGCACGTTCTATGCGTATCCTTTCCAGGTCGGCTATACTCTCCCCCTTTTCCCATTGGTGGAGGAAGTTTGCCGCTATTACGGTGTCTGTCCCGCCCAACTCTCCCCGTACATTTACAAGCTTACCAGGATGCTCTCAAAATTTGCCAAGCTGGCCGGGGTCGAGGTCACACTCCGCCATCTGATGCATCTCTTCGTCCCTAGCTTTTATAGGGGGTCAGTGTTACATCTTGGCCACTGATAAGTGGATATTTTGACTACTTATTAGCGCCTTTTAGCTTTCGTTTTAGTCCAAATGCGTTTAATTGTATTCCCGAAAACTAATGAAATGTGCTTAATTGCAGAAATATTGGAAGATGAACTCCCAAGATGAAATCAAACTAAAGAAGGAGTAATCTGAACTTAAAGACATAAATGGCACAGAAACTCAGAAGTGCGGACCACAAAATTCCATCTGCAGCCAAAGGTTATAAAGGAAATTCCATCAGAGATTGGTGAAATGTGCGGTCCGCACATGAATTGTGCGGCCGCAAAAGCCGAGCCAGAAGTAAAGTTCAGAGAAGATGCATTCCAAGTCTCCTAGAAGTGCGGACCGCACAACAATTGTGCGGTCGCAGAAGACGAGCTATGCGGCCGCTATTACAATTGTGCAGACCGCAGAAGAGCAAGATGCGGCCGCAGTTATAAATCTGCGGACCGTGGAAAGAGTGCAGTGCGACCACAGTTCAGAATTATGCGGCCGCAGATTTCCAATCCTGTCAAGCTGAAGAAAAGTCCGGACCGCACATGGAATTGTGCGGCCACAGAACCTCTGAAAGGGCATTTTTGTCCAAAATTTTCAGCCCTGTATAAATAGATAAGTTTCACATTTTTAGGTTAACTTTTGACATCAGCTGCTACAATAGCCGTTTCTTTTTACTCTTTTTAGTAGTTTTTCATATTTTGAGCTATTTGGACATAGATTTTATCATTTTAATTAGCAATATGAGTTTAATTATCATTTCTTCTTCTATTTCTTCCATTTCAAGCATGAGTACCTAGATTTTCACTAGGGTTGTGACCCAACCCTAGTGTGTAAACTTAATGGGTGTTTGATTTAATGCTTGTTTATGGTTGGGTATTTATTATTTAGCCTTGTTCTTGCTTTTATTTATGGAATAAATGGTGGCAAACATTAGTTCATGCCTATTTGACTTGGTCTCTATTTGAGAAAGAGAGACTTAGTATAGGAAAACTTGGCTAACAAAAAATTGGGTCAATCAAGAGATTTACAACCCCAATTAAAGGGTTGAACCTAGAGATAGTAACAACCCGACTTGAGCTTTTTATCAACCGTTTTGTTCAATACCCATTTGGACTTGAGAAAGCCAAATTGGGCAAAATCACTCTCTGACTGTATTGAGTGTGTAATTGAGTGTTGATAGCTATAATACACCCTGATCAATGAAACAAGCTTTAACGTTTATATCCGATTAGGCAAACACCTAGGTGAAGGTCATATCCCTAGGCCTTTTTATAACATTTGAAAAACAACAAAATCAATTTCCTAGTTTTATTTCTTAAATTGCAATCGTAGTTTAATTTAGACTTTAAAACAACCCAATTTTGTGGAAGTGCAAATTTAGATATACAAACTCACGCGCTACGATATATACTACTAACTCCCATGCATATAGCTCCTTGCGGAATTTGACCCCGACTCTTGTTGGGTATTATTATTGCATCAGCCATTTTCATAACCTCGAATTGAGGTGTGAACTTGGACGAGATCAATTTTTGGCGCTGTTGCCGGGGAGCTAAAAACGATATTAGCTATATATTTAGGTGTGTTTTGGGGATATCTTCTTTTCCTTCCTTGTTACTAATGTGTGAGTATTGTAGGTGCAATCATGGCAAACAACGAGCTCGGAAACGTAGCTTTGGGGGATGTGGACGTTGAGGATGATCAAATGGATGAGGTCCCTCTTGAACCTCAAGCCAATAGACGAGGCCGAGCGCCTCAATACAATGTTCCCGTTCCACCCCCACCTCCACCACGAGCGGCTCCACACCGGGTGTTGCCGAATGAAAGGTATGAAAGTGCTATAGTCCCTCCCCGAATTAGGGCGGGCAACTTCCAAATAACTATCGTAATGCTCACTTTGCTCGAGCAACGAGTGTTCTTCACCGGTGCACCGGGTCAAAATGCATATAAACACTTGAAGGGGTTCATCGATACGTGTTGGAGGAGCAAACAAACAAATGTCTCCGAGGATGCTTTGAGGCTAAGGATTTTCCCTTCTCTCTACGGGGGAAAGCTTTAGATTGGTTGGAACGTTTGCCAAATTATTCCATTCATACTTGGGATGAACTAGCGGAGAAATGTATTTCTAAGTACTTCTCTCCCGGGCACATCGCTATTCTTCCGGATGAAATTCTAGCATTCAAGCAAGAGCCTAATGAACCACTACACGAGATATGGGAACGATATAGAGCAATGGTGAAAGAGTGCCCTAACAATGATATGACGGAGAACATGATTCAACAACTTTCTATCGAGGGATCAATACCACCAACCAATGTGTAGTGAATCAACTTGCCAGTGGGAACTTCATGACTACGCTCTATGTGGAGGCGTGTGATATCTTGGATGAGATGGCAGATACTTCTTCGGCATGGCAATCTCGGGATAATATTCCACAAGGTGACCCCAATGTGATTCACCTTCACAAAGAGTTGCATGATCATTGGCAAGCCATAGCTGAGTTGACTACCACCATGAACCAATTGGCAAAGGCTCAACTTCAACAAGTGCAAAACCCGAGGCAAGTCAATGCAATTGAGGGAGTAGGTATGATAGTTAACAAGCGAAGAACAAGAAGTCCACAAGTGCAACAAAGAGTGGACAATTTTGTGCAAGATGATAGTGGATTTGATCAAGATGAATCTCACAATGATCAAGAAGAGGAGGTCTAATATGTGAACAACTTTCAAGGGCAAATAAACAACTACCAAGGCCCTAGCCAACAACAATGGAGACCTCAGAATAATTAAGGCAATTGGAATTCTCACAACCAAGGTAATTGGAGTGGTGGAAACAATCAAAACAATTGGAATAACAACAACATTCAAGGCAATTGGAGTGGAAACAATAATCAAGGGAATTGGCTTAACAACAATAACCAAGGCAATGAGGGAGGCAACAATCAACGCGGGTGGAATAACAATCAAGGAAATGGGGGGTCGGGTTTTCAAAGGCCCCCGATGTATCAACAACCGAGCAACCCACTTTCTTATCCTTACCATGGTCCTAGTTCTTCCAACAATGAAATGGGCCGTATTAAGAACATGTTCAAGTGAATGATGGAGAAGAACGCCGATTTCGATGCCCAACTTGATTCACACAACACATCGATCCACAATCTAGAGGTACAAATGGGTGAAATCTCTCAAGCTTTAAATTCTCATCATAATGGGGCATTACCAAGTGACACGATGGTGAACCCAAAGGGTGGGAACTATACGGGGCATGCCATGGCTGCTACAAGAAGTGGAAAAGGTGGGAATGCACCCACCTCAAGTCAAAGGCAACTTGTGGATGATGAGCAAGTGGTAGAAGAAGAGGAAATCCCATCCAAAGTAGTGCAAGCAAATGATGAAGTGCGGATTGATATTGATGACACGGTGGAAGAGACTCAAAAGGAAGTGAACCCGTCTATGGAGCATGTGATTGACATACCGAAACCGGTAGTGCAAAAGGCTAAGGCACCATTACCTAAGTCACCTCCTCCATATCCTCAAAGGCTCGCCAAGAAAAATGGCGAGAATCAATTCAAAAAGTTTACTGATATGATGAAGAGTCTCTCGATAAATGTGCCATTAGTTGAAGCCTTGGAGCAAATGCCCGGATACGCAAAGTTCATGAAGGACTTGGTGACAAAGAAGCGGTCGATGAATTTTGAAACTATCATAGTCACTCACCAAGTGAGTGCAATTGTGCATTCGATGGCTCCTAAGTTGGAAGATCCCCTTGCTTTCACAATCCCTTGCACCATTGGAAGTGCCGAGTTTGCCAAAGCTCTTTGTAATCTTGGGGCGAGTATTAATTTGATGCCCTATTCTTTTTTCAAGACCTTGGGAATTGGGCAACCAAGACCCACATCTATGAGATTACAAATGGCCGATCATACAATGAAGAGACCGTTGGGGGTGATCGAAGATGTATTGGTTCGTGTCGATAAGTTCATTCTCCCAGCGGATTTTGTTATTCTTTATTGTGAAGTGGACTATGAGGTGCCGATTATTCTTGGAAGACCTTTCCTTGCTACGGGGATGGCTCTTGTTGATGTGGAATCCAGAGAACTCACTTTTCGGGTGAGTGATGAAAAGGTGGTGTTCCACATGTGCAAATCTATGAGGCAACCGAATAGCAATGAAGTGTGTTCATTCATGGACTTGGTGACCGATTGATTATTGATGATACA